>NW_019422837.1:0-3769 GCF_000390285.2 Anoplophora glabripennis | reverse complement strand
TTATGATTTATTATGTAAACAAAATAAAAAATTGTCAAATATTATGATATTAACTTCAATCTAATCTCGAATTCAAATAAAAATTTCAAAGTTAAAATATTTTTAGAGACAGAAACTAAATTTGAGTACTTATCAAAAAAAAATTGACAACTTTGATACGGACTTTGTAGGACTTTGATTTATTCGTTGCTGTATATTATCGATGACATTTTCTGTAAGTACAGTTGGTCCGCCCATAGATTTTCCTTTGCAAATGCAGTGTTTGGTTTCAAATCTTTTGACAATAGTACATTTCCGGTTTAAAAAAGTGTATTCTTCATCTTCATCTAGTGGTTGGTCCTTTAAAAAGTCCCATAGCACTGCGGCCTAATTAGGCCTATTGTGCGTCTCACCACTAGTCCTATTCAGCAAGTAGATTTGTCCTTTTTGCAAAGTCCAAAAGCTTCCTTGCTGACACTTCTCTCAATTCCTTGGGTTCCAAATAGGGTCTCCCAAGGAGCGTCATTCTGCTACGTGCAAATCCCGGGCACTCGCCCAGGATATGCAGAGAAGTTTCATCCGCTGATTCACATCCTCGGCAGACTGGACTGTCTACAAGCTTTAGCTTATGTAGATGTTTCCTAAAGTGACAGTGTCCCGTTATGAGTCCTGTCACTCTCCTGAGCCGGATTCTGTTCAAGCTCAGTANTTGGAGCCATCTGTAAACCATACTAGGCTCCACCTTTCCAGGGTATTAAACCTTTCCTCCCACTTGCTTTGATCCTCTATTCGAGTCTCAAATGGCTTGTGGAAGTGAAACCTTGGGACCATCTTGTCGGATACCATCCCAAGAGTTGGTTCCGACATAGATGTGTCTATGATCCTGGAGTGGGAATCACCCCTCCAGTCATTGTTATTCCTGAGTCGATATGCTGCTAGCCGCGCTTCTCTTTCCACCACTATATGCAGCGGTGGCAGATTTAGCATGACTTCTAATGCAGCTGTCGGGGTCGATGCCATCGCCCCCGTTATACCTAAGCAGGCCAATCTCTGAATTCTATTCAGTTTTTCCCTCGCTGTGGTCTGTTGTGTTTTCTGCCACCATACCACAGCGCCGTAAAGAATCCTGGGTCTTACTATCGACGTATACAACCAGTGTGAAAAAAAAGTGTCTTAGTCAATGTTTCCTCTGGAAATTCCGTAATAAATTGTTCAATGTAGGACTGGAAAGAGTATGTCCATGTTCCGTGTTCATTTCGAATTTCGCTTCGAAAATGAGCCATTACAATAAAGGCATCTTGTTGTGGAGTAAACGGCATAATGCGTTCTGAAATAAAAATAAAATTAACCTCAAAATTTTGTTTCTGTTATAACTTACCAGTAATTCGACGAAATGCCTTAAAGTTTAGTTGTGAAAACAACTGATTGATATGAAATATTGTACCATTTAATTTTAAAGCAAAAGAAACAATAAAATAATGGCAGCAAATGATCTCAAACCAAAAGAGACAGGGACGACGCGACGGACGTCACTGTAGTACTTCTTTGTAGTAGATATTAATAATAGTACCTAAAACTTTGAAACAAGTTATTGTCTGAATATATGTTTTAAATTGTATATATTTTATACACACTGACAATATATTTTGATTTGATTGGCAATAAAACGAATAAATTTAGAGACCACTCTATCAAATTTATTTATTTTACAAATGTGGAAATTTAAAACATTTCCTTGAAACCGGAATAAGCAGAGAACGTCAGACTCGGAATGAATCACTTTCTTATTTTATTGCACTACTTATATCTAGTTGGAAAGAAGTTTGAAGTATGAATCCAGCCCCAGGGGATACAAAGAAAAACTCCAACATCGGTAGAAGATTAAAGTGGCTGGTACATACAAATACTTTCATCTTTATTACTCTCCACAGAAGTGGGGCGAAATTAAAATGATTCAGAGATTTTAAAATAATTAAATCAACTCGGTTTTGATAATTATGTTTTCTTTTCTTCCCTTTCCGCCGAGCCACTTATTGAATGTAATTAATTATGTCTCCTAACTCCCTTTTCATGATGGACTCCCGAGATCAACTGTTTAACGACATAGTCGGAACTGGGGGTTTGATTATGGGAAACAGCCCCTGAATATTTATGAAATATGAGAAAAAAAATGCTATAAATGTCATCTAAACAACAAATTATTTATAAAATAAAATCAATAAATAGCACAATTAGATACTTCTTTTAAATAATATATGTAAATATTGTGATAAAATGAATAATGACTAGGAATTTAAGTAGTAAAGGCAAAGGTAGGTTAAAATAGCAAAATTAATTTTAAATAAAATATAAGTTTGACCAAGTTTGTTTTGGGGAGAATGTAAAATCAAAAATAGTACGTGTTTTGACAGATGTCAACCAATAGGAGTGATGAAAGCACGTTTAAATTGAAATAGTACATAAAATAAAATTGAATTTATAATAATAATTTAATTAAAATATTATGTAATTAACTTGGGAATAAAAATATTATTTCCCTGCGCAACGGTAGATAACGTTAATTAGAAAAGTCAAAAAAATTGTCATTAAATACAACGATATAGGTTTTTTTTCATGGCATGTTAGATCATTTTTTAAGGAAAATAAATACACAAACTGGAGGTCAATATCTTTTTTCGTTTTCAAGTTATTGCTAAAATAGAGAAGTTGTGCCAGAACATCCTAATTTATTTAGTTCTCTAAATAACATTGACATAGTCCAAGCCAAAATTAAATTGTAAAACTGTACCAAGCTTGTCTTTAAAAAAGTACTTGCTATATTTGGAAATTTTTTTGCTAACTGAATGATTCATTTTTTTTATTAATTCCGAATATCTAAAAGCTGTTTTACATTAACAATTTATCAATCAATTAATTGATGAAGTCGCTTCATCCAGAAATTGGACAAGTGTAATGCCCCAAATCATCAGCTGTCAAATAACTTCATCAATTTATTCATCAAGTTCTTGACGAATTAGAGCATGTTCTAATTTTCGTCAATTTCTTTGTGAAGTTCGGAAGTACCAACCCAACAAATTTCCAGCCTCAGATCAGTAATGAGGTTATGTTATTGGAATATGTAAATAATTGTGTGGCGTCGTGCTAGTTTCGCATTGTTTTTACAGATTTGTTACTTACAAAAACTGATATTTATATAATATGTGTCAGAACAGTACCTGCCGCTGTTGTATCACTAGAATTATGAATGGAAAGGTGACATTTTTGAAATTTATTTGCTTCTTTGATTCATTTATAGAACCGATTCATGCGTCAAAAAACTTGACAAAGTCCGTAGCAGTGTAAAACCACACTGTTTCTCAATAAATTCGTGAATTAATTGATGAAGAACTTCGTCAATTTATTGATGAATATATGTTGCACTAATTTTGCACATAGCAAGAGCTGTCAGATTTCATTTGGCATAATTTTTTTCAGTTGTCTATTTTCATATGGCATAGCCTGCCTCGTTATAGAAATAATAATGGAAATAAGATATCGACCTCCGGTTTGTGTATTTGGTTTCCTTAATAAATGGTCTATCAAGCCATGGACAAAATCTATATCGTTGCATTTAATTTTATTAGTAAACGAAGACAATTACAAAACTTTTCTAATTAACGTCATCTACTGTTGCGCAGGAAAATAATATTTTTATTCCCATATCATAAAAATATATTTTTTTAATAGTTCTTTAAAATGAGTCGTCGTTTCTTGAAATCGATTAAGGTGGCCATATCCCTGGCCGAGAAAT
>NW_019422836.1:0-3719 GCF_000390285.2 Anoplophora glabripennis | reverse complement strand
CTATGATAAACACTTTTTGTTCTTGAGAAAACACCATTTTAAACGCTTTTTAAAACGAAAATATTCAAATTGATAGCGGCGATATAGCGCTTTTAAAGATGACGTTTAAGTTCATTTGCTATACGCTACGCCCTACGTCCAAATTGTCAGAACCAACTTGACCACGTTTTTATTTGAACGCTTGTTACTTTTTTTGATGAAAATTAATACATTCGACCTTCCTAAATACGATACAATACAATTTTAATGGGGTCACATAATAAAAAAACACAGTAAATTCTATTTTTATAATTTTATTTTATGTCCTAAAGTATGGAGTCAAAAAATCAAAAGATCAACGTTTTAAACTAATTTTAATTGGAGAAATGAAGAAATGGAACGGATGTGAACTAATTCATCAAATGTTCAAAATGACGGCCATTATTGTTCAGGCACATTCTTAGTCTCTTTAAAAACAAATCACTCGAGTTTGCCAACGTGTGGTGTCGAATTTGCCGTAGCTCGATTCTGATCCTCGCTTTAAGATCTTCCAGATCTACCTACTGGTCTTTCTTTGTAGACTATACTTTTTAAGTAACCCCACAAAAGATAATCACACGGATTGAAATCGGGTGACCTTGCTGGCCATTTAATGGCACCATTTCATTTAGATATTCTCTTATGGCCCTTCCATAACGTGGAGGGGCTCCATCTTGCTGAAACCATTTGATGAACTGGACCTAGGTCCTCCAAAGCAGGTACAATTTGTTCTCTCAACAAATTAAGATATTTGTCGGCAGTTAGGTTCCCATCAATAAAAAATGGTCCTATTTATAGGTATAGGTATTTCCTAGTATACCTGTCCAGACATTATTTTTTCTGGTCGCTGGGTTCAAGTTTCTCGTATCCAGTGAGGATTTTCTTGACACCAATATCGATAATTTTGTTTATTATAAAATCCATGAAGCATAAAAGTGGCTTCATCGGTGAACACAATCTTTTTGCCAAATTCCAAATCCATGTTAAATTTATCTAACATAGTGTTACAAAATTCAACACGTTTTGCAAAATCATTTTGCACAAGTTCTTGAACGAGCTGCATCTTGTATGGATGAAACTTTTCCTTGTGGAGCTGTTTCAATACAGAACGGTGTGAAATGGCTTGCACCCTACCAACTTCCCGACTGGACAAATGTGGGTTCTCTTGTATTGACAGAAGCACATTTAAAGTAGTATCGTCATCAGTAGCTGTTTTTGGCCGNTGTTTGGATGAAGTTCGTTAAACAACTCGCATACTTCCCGCTGTGTCCTTTTCCTGTCACCATATCCCACCATCATTAAAACCTGTATTCTTTCCGTTTCACTTAATTCAAGCGCCATTATAACTTACTACGTACTTAAGTACACAGTACGTTTACTGCAACAATGCACACAATTACAAGCAACTGACAGCTAGTGACAGTTTCGTATTGTTCTGATTTTGACATGGCTAACTTGATGTTAACAATTATTTTGATAAACAGTGTCAAAAGCATAATAGAAAACTTAAATTTTTTGTATTTTTTTGTTATGTGAGCCCATTAAAATTGTATTGTATCGTATTTAGAAAGGTCCAATCTATTTTCACCAAAAAAGTATATGGTGCCGTTTAAAAAAATTAAGTCGGTTACCTTGGCAACCACATTTTTGTGCTACGAAACATTTTTTGATATCACTAAACGGGAAATAATTTCCCATAACACTTTTATTAAAACATGTTTTTGATATGACGAATATTTTAAGAAATATAAACAATATTCCACAATTTGTATCCACACTGTATGTCTATCTCCTTATGAACTATATGTCTATCTCCTCTCCTTATGAACTATATGTCTATCTCCTTGAAATTTGGTATTCCGGGGATTTTAAGGACGCCAAATACGCTGGTTTAATAATGTATTGCATATTTCATAGAGGGCGCTAGTTAAGCTACATTCCTATTATAATTTAAGTTATAATTTATTTAAGTTTCTGTTTTCTACCATTCGGGCTCCAATTTCTAATGTATATTTTATTTTCTAAAAATAATGTACTCTTGTTAAAACTTCCTAATGTGGACGGTTTTCGAGAAAAAAGGTTTTTAATTGATCTCTTACAATAATACGGTGTATAAAATAAGTGACTTTTCTCGAAGTAGGTTTATGACAAAACTACTCATAAACAACGTATAATAGGAGTGTAGCATAATTAGCACCCTTTATGAAATATCCAAAAAATTATTAGATCAACGTATTTGGCGTCCTTAAAAACCACGGAATACCAAATTTCATAAAAATATTTTACACCGTTTGGAAATTTTAGTAAAAATTATATTTTAAAAATTTTATTTTGTCGCTCTGTATCTCAAAAAGAAGAGGAGATAGACATATAGTTCATAAGACAAAAAAATGCTTATTCTTTGACAAATTATTACCCCTGTATTTACGGGAGGTAGGTAATTCTGAAACACCTTGTATACAGGGTGACCCATTAAGAATGGAAACACTCGCGTACAAAAGTTGTTTATGGACCGATTTGAACCGAGTTTTTCTTTTAAAGATAGATCTCCAAAAGCTCTGTCTTGATGCAAAATTTGAAGACAAAATTTTGATATTCAAGGCCTACTACAAATTTTTTTTTAAGTGAAAAATAGCAAAATTTTGTTAGCGATTTTTTTATAAAAAATCTGACTACACCACTGGATTTAGGAACCCCTCAAATGCATTTGTATCAATTTTTGAGAAAAAAGTTTGCCCCTAAAAAAGTTATGACAATATCGGCATCATCAGTGTTTGCCGTTGTCGGTGAACCTATTTTTTTATAAAAACCGAAAAGAACCCAAAGGGGAACAAAATTAAATAACAAACATTGGTTTAATAATTATTAATAAGAATCATAAAAACCAGTATACACAAAATAAACAACAATTACTCTAATATAAACAATTGATAAAAAAAGTAATCATTTTTAAAAATGAAAAAGGAGTCTGTCAAATTGATTTACACTAATCACGTCATTAAATTTAAATTTTTGTAGCTTCCACTAATCCTCCGTTTAATTCTATACATTTTTCATAACGTTTTTTTACAACATTTCGTAACTGATATGCATTAATCTCCTCACACGCTTCCCTTATTCTAGTGCACAATACCTCTCGGTTATTTGGCCATGTCTTATAAACTTTGGACTTAATAAAGCCCCACAACAGAAAAAATCAAATGGGGTAAGGTCCGGAGATCGGGGTGGCCAATGAATTAATGGACTGTTTCGACCTATCCAATGAATGGGGAAATTCTCGTTAAGCCACTCCCTGATTTGTCTCGCATTGTGTATTGAACATCCACCCAATTGAAAATATAGATTTACTTTTTCTTGTAATAGAAGATTATCGACTAAAAAATTATAAATGTAATAATTTTTGTCTAAGAAGGTAATATTTGTAAGTTTTGGCATAATAACCACGAAATAATAATTTGACGAGCTTGTAGTTTATTTTATGTATACTGGTTTTTATGATTCTTCTTAATAGTTATTAAACTATTGTTTGTTAATTATCAATTTTGTTTCCCTTTGGGTTCTATTCGGTTTTTATAAAAGAATAGGTTCACCGACAACGGCAAACAGTGGTGATGCCGATATTGTCATAACTTTTTTAGGGGCAAACTTTTTTTCGTAAAAATTGGTACAAATGCATTTGAGGGGTTCCTAAATCCAGTGGT
>NW_019422835.1:2585-3879 GCF_000390285.2 Anoplophora glabripennis | reverse complement strand
TCGTGCACTTTCATCAAACACTAAATTGCTTACAATGTTTTAGCTCTGCTCAGCTTGACCAAAGGAGAATCTTGAAATTTATGGACTATACAGGGTGGCCAAATGAAAACGAAACAGAGCCATTTTCACGAACTGCGTCAAGATTGTAGAAAAACGCTCAGACCCGTCGATTTTAGATTAAAAGGGGAAATGTCAGTCATTTGAGTTAAGTACGCCAATGGTACAAATTTTTGGCGATTTGTATCACTTTCGTAAAAAAAACACAATTGTAAAAAACAGAAATGAATGCTATACACACATAATGAACGTAAAATTAGTGGATTCCAAATTATTTTCTAGTATTATTTGGANTCCCATTCTGTGTTAATACATACGGTGTGTGGTTCGCTTGGCAGTTTCGTTAATCATTGTTTTTATGTCTAAATGGGTCGAAACCGAGAATTGTACAAATATTGTATAGGCTGCAAAAGTACCTTAGGATCGACTCCGAATAAAATATTTATTTCATTACAGAAAAATGAAAAGTTTGTGTGATGTTATTCATGGTTTCCCTAGCCACGGTATGCAATTCAAAACCACCTTCGTTTTCCTTTGGTTGCACGTCTTGGGGGTTGTAAAATATTATTATTTAAACATTTAGAGCAGAATTTTCAAATTTATGTCGAAAAAAAAAAAATTCTACCCCATCTAAACGTTCCCGTCCACAAAAATTTCGAAATACGTTNTCACTTTCGTAAAAAAACACAATTGTAAAAAACAGAAATGAATGCTATACACACATAATGAACGTAAAATTAGTGGATTCCAAATTATTTTCTAGTATTATTTGGAAGCGTTAGTTGGTAGTTTATTTAATTGTGTTTTTGAAAATTAAACACTATGTTATTCCATTTCGGAAAGAGTAGATATCTTTTCGCTTTATTTTATGAACAATAAATGTGCGAATAGAACAGCTCAGCTATTTAATGAACAACAGCAAGATCGATATGTCAGGAGAAAGTATGTTCTAGAGTTAGTAAAATAATTTCAAGAGATAGGGAACGTAGCCAATTAAAAACGAGAAATTGAAAAACCTATGAAGCTAGTGAAGTTGCAGTTTTGGGATAAGTTCATCTTGATCCTACATTAAGTACGAGGCAGCTGGCATCTGTGTCTGGGATCAATCGAACTAGCATACAAACCATTTTGAAGAAGAATAAATTCCATCCATACAAAATACATTTAGTCCAGGAACTTCATGAGAATGATTATGACCACTGTTTGCAATTTTGCGAAATAATGAGTGAGCGAGCAG
>NW_019422835.1:0-1011 GCF_000390285.2 Anoplophora glabripennis | reverse complement strand
CGCTGGATATGAAAAGGATGAAGTAGTTGTTCGCAAAGAATTCGCCAAACTACGGAAAAACTTATGTTATGCATACGTGCGACACTTCTTACACTAACCCTTGGATTGTCCTGCACAGCTCTCAATACATTTTCTTCCATCACCGGTGTTCTTACAAATCTGTCTCTGCCACGATCATTTACTCTTGGTTGGAACGAACCATTTTCTCTTAAACGTTGATGGATCCTCTGAAATACCTGTCGAGAAGGAAGTCTTCTATTCGGGTATGCTGCCGCATACAGACGCCTCGCTTCTGATGCATTTCCAGCCGCACGGCCGTACATAAAGTGCATATCTGCCATTTCCGTGTTTGAAAATGACTCCATTTTATGAGTTGCAATAATGTTGTATACTTAAATTTTCCACTCACCACTTTTACTAATTAAACACTGCAAAGCTCAATTGACAGTTTATCAATAACTTAAATTGTTAAGCGTTGTGGCAACGTTAGTCTTTTATTTGCCATGGTAAACAGATTTTTGTAATTTTTGGCCTAATAACTTAAAGAGCAGAGTAATTTTCAAACTCAATTTACTCGAAAACCATTGGAAATATCGATTTGGACAAAGATAATATTTTTTACGTAAAATTGTTAAGATTTTATAAATCTGTAGAGAAAATTGTAAAAAAATTGAAATAAAAAAAATTACGGGCCGAAAACCCCCTTCACCAACCTAAATGGGACGCATATGATTTGCATGTCGAAAAACGAAGTAGCCCATGTTATTTAATGTAAAAAGTTATGTAAGACCCATACATTTTTTTCTATTTATTTGCGACCGTTTTGTCTTACCGTTTTTAGGCAAGGCCATCTTTATCGAATGTTCTTCATCTCTTGCCCTTATGGGTTTAAGGAGGTTCGATACCAAAAGAAAAGTGGTAAGAATGTTTTCAAAGTAATTGAAATCTGTTAATAAATATGCAAACTGACTTGTGTAAAAATATCAGATCGATTGACAACGTAGTTTTTTT
>NW_019422834.1:0-3712 GCF_000390285.2 Anoplophora glabripennis | reverse complement strand
GGATCTTTAAATGTGCACCACTTTGGATTTCATAATGCATTAAATTAACTGATATGTACTTAGGAATGTCACGTTCGGATTATTGTAATAAGTGATTTTATTGGCTAAGGTCCGTGAGTTAATCGTACATTCCAGGGGCGTAGTTTTAACATAATCGCAATACGTGGGCGAAAATTGACGGTTTGTCTTCATGAAATTTGAAAACGTCAAAGATTCCTAGCTAAGGCTAAGAAAGTGAAAGGTAACTCCGTGACTGGCAACGACTAGTTGCACAGGTCATGGCATAACAACCCAAAAAACCATCGTACTCTAAGCCATGGTTGGCATGATATATATCCGATATATATCATTGATATCTATCACGATATTTATTTCTTGCTATATATCATGATATTTATAAAAATTTAAATAAAGATTCCTACTGGTTTAAAGTTACTAAAACAGATGGCAGCAAAACCATGTGCTAATAGTTGACGAACGTGTTTATTTATATGATTCCCCGAATTTTTCAACAAAATAAAATTGAATTAATATTTTTATTTCCTTATTTCTCCAGGTGTTAGTCAATTCGAGCAGGTGCTGTGTGTTTGTATTTCTTTTAATATTTATGAAATTTATGTTGACTGGTGTAAATTGGTTAGTTTTCGTAGTACCTAATATTCACGCAATTATTTTTTATTAGTTTCAGAATTTATATTAATTTTTTCGTTCTGGTTTTTGATATTTGAAATAAAAATATTTATCTAAATAGTTTCTTAATTTATTTCGCTACTATAATATTATTCATAAACTAATTAATTAAAAAAAAATAAATATCAAGACTTGATATATATCGGATATATATCAAGATATAGATCCGATATTTGATATTTATATAAATATCATGATATTTGCCAACCTTGCTCTAAGCATAAACCTAGGTGGTTTCGAGTAAAACAACGATCATTTTTGTAGTAGAGTATACAACTATACAATTGCCTGGCGATTGGGATTAGAAAGATTAACACCTANTAATTTTTTATTTTAATTTGGACTCAAATTTAATCTGCTTACTAACCATTAAGAACTCAAAACACTCACACAATTGTAAATACTAGAAAAAATGATAAGATTGGCACTTAAACGTAAAAAACTTTTTTTAAATAATTTATTTGAGTAATTTATACTTTAAAAAAATTTTTGGCGGTCCAGTATTTTACCTTCCGCGGTCCGGACCTGGACCGCGGTCCGCCAGTTGCCGACCCTTGATTTAGGTAATTAACATTTAAATAATTTAATTTTTTAAACTTTGGTTTATAAAATTTGACCACAATTTTAATTATTTCTTACATCTAGGTATTATCGGATGCCTGTTATCTGTTTAATATTTTAGTCATATCTATTACACTCAAATATGTATCTGTAATCACATCTATTTTGACGCTTCACAACCACTGTAGTAGAGTGTACAGAAGATTAAAAAAATTTAAAACAAAAATTTGATTTTGACACCCTGTAACTCGGTTACTATCAACTTTTGGACTAAGATAAGTTTTACTCTGTGTACAATTCATTACGGGACTCCCTGCATAATTTTTCGTTTCTTGTGCATGTTGACGCATTGTCCTGAATCCGGTACTGCTCATCATGTACGATTCTTCCACGGAACTTAATTATATCATACTAGATCACCTTTATCGAGAGAAAAATTTAAGAAAATTTCAGTATACAATGATCTATTCTACTGGTGTTTGTAGAGGCGTCATTTAACTCGGAGCGATCTTGGATATTTTTTTTTGGAATTTTGCTAACCCCAACAGTCGTCGCAGCGCCCGACTACTATCAATTACAGATATAATTTCGCCTCGGCGGTGCCTGTCCGAGGCAAAAAGTCCGCCTCTCATTACTCAGCCACTTGCCCGGAACGTATATAACAGCACCTACATTAATCTTTTAACAAACCAGGATCACCGTTAAGAGTTACGGTATAGGAAGCGTTGCGTTGCGGTAAAATATATTTTGTCCCCGCGTTCGCACTCTATTTTATGCCCGCGGCAAACGCTATAAATAACACTCGAACGTGCAGCGTATCTCGCGGGGAATAAAAAAGATATATGGGGGTGAATACAAGGAGGATAGCGTACGATAATGTGGGACGTCCGAATACTACGAAAAAATGCATCTGAAACGAATCGCTTTCCAAAAACACACGATTTAGCAGACGCAGCTTCTCAAATTTAGGAATAACTCTGGTAATTTTGATATTAGGCAGTGGCGGCTCGTGACATTGGGAATATGTGAGGCATATTCACTGATTGACTAAACAGAAAAAAATGCGCCGCAGACGAAAATTTTCAAGGTCAAGCGGATTTAAATGAATCTGGAAATTTTTAGTTGCATTTGCAATTTTACCGAAAAACTGACGTTCGCGAGAAGGATTTTCATTTAGATTTTGTAAAATATAGAAAAACAATTAAACACCGCATACAAAAAATTTTTAAATAAATATTTCCACACAACCACGTACACTATACTCCGAATACCGTTCATTCCGAAACTTCCGAACGTATACTTTGTCTTTTGACTTCCCCCCTTTTTTCCTCATCGAGAGAAGGCACAGGTCTCTCGCAATTAAAAAAATCCTTTTTGTCGTCAATTTTCCATCTGGAAAATGGCGTTTCCAATAAAATACATACTAAATCATACATAGGAAACATTTCTACAATTATTGATACAAAACAAATATTAACAAAGAACCGTTATAATCGTGCGCTGGGCGACGTATCGTATAAACTGTTTAAAGGCTGTTTCCGCGTCACTCGTTCCCCCACGCCGTAGTTTACTCACGTGTTGGCCGCCTCGTTGCCATGACAACCGCCGTAAACAACGCTACGAAGTGAAGCGGAATAGAAACTGATTTCGATCCGCGTCACTTGCTTATGCTATACTCTGTATAGTACGAGGTTGATGCTCGCGCTCAACGAAGGCAATGTTTTTTAGAAGGCGTTCACCGCGCAACTATTCCGTTTATTTTAGCGTATTAAAACAAACATACACAATAAATTTTCATTATAGAATTGTACCTAAATTATAAAATTTATGTAAAATTAAATATAATTTTCAATTGCACAACCAAACGGAAATTTTAGGTGAAGTGGTGCGTCACCTGGCTAGCCGCCACTGATACTAGGTCATCCCCCACAAGTGACTGGTTAGATAATGCTATTGAAGCTACGAAAAAGAATGATACATTGATGGTACATTTATATTTCCGAAAGTTGCCTTCACACTTAAAAAACTATTGAAAATGTCGTTTTCGAATATTAAGCAATATTCGTGCTCTTCAAATAATGTAATCCCAATGTACAGTCGGAAGGGCAAAGAAATAAGCGTCTTGATTTTGGTTTATCAGTACAATCTACAATTACACTATTAATAAATTTATCAAATGATGACACACAACTTTTCTTGTTATCAACATTTGTTGGTTTACTTTTTATCTTGCCGCCAATTGACAACCCTAGACTTAGGTACATATTTTAATATTTATTGTGAAAAGTATCAAAAATATAGAAAAAAAAAATAAATGAGATGACATAGATCTACGCATTATTTATTAAAAAGCAACAAATTAAATTGTCTGCAATACACTACCTGTCCAACGGATAATAAATCAACAGTATACTAACGTGACCTGAACGTGAAAAGCATTTTGAGGCAGCGGCTAAAACAC
>NW_019422833.1:2100-3867 GCF_000390285.2 Anoplophora glabripennis | reverse complement strand
GGGTGAAGTGCAACCGCGTCGAGGTCGCGACGGTGGCCCAGGGCAATCACTAGGAATCTTAAATGTCGAGGAGATGATTTTAGATCTCGTCGAAGAAGATCCGTATCGTGGCACCAGAAATATCGCACAGCAAGTAAATATTTCGCATTCTGTTGTGTGGCGGACATTGCGAGAAGCTCTGTTGTACCCATTTCATATTCAACGTGTTCAAGCGCTTACTCCTGAGGGTTTCCATTACGTCGAGGTTTTTGCAAATGGTTGCTTCAGGAACGTGCAAGAAGTCCTCAATTTACAGCGCAAATACTTGTTACAGATGAAGCATGTTTCAGTCGAATTGGTGTACATAACGTAACGTTGTCCACACGAAATACATCCCGGTGCCTTTCAGCAACAGTTTTCAGTGAACATGTGGACCGGTATCGTTAACGACACTTTAATAAGACCTTTTGAATTGCCTAGACGCTTAGACGGTGCTTCTTCGTATCTAGATTCTTTGCAAAATCGCTTGCCGGAGTTATTGGAAGACGTGTCATTAAATGTTCAGCAAAATATGTGGTTACTGCATGACGGAGGCCCTACTTACTTTTTTCGGAAAGTGTGCGCCTTTCTAAACATTACTTTTTTCGATTGCTGGATAGGCCGTGGCAGCCTAGTTAGATAGCCCCCCGGTCCCCGGACTTCACCCATTTGGACTTTTTTTGTGGGGATATGTGAAAAGTGTTGTGTATTCCACGGAAGTTCGTGACATCGATCAACTGCGATATCGTATTGCCGAAGTTTGTAATACAATTCGAGAGGACGTGACAATGTTGCAACGCGTGCGAGCAAAATGGATACGTCGCACTGAAGCTTGTGTGCAAGCAAATGGTGGCTACATCGAACATCTATGAATTCCATGAATTTTAATTAAGATGTTGGCTGATCTTTGATGAATTCATGCACAGTTTTGATGGAATCTGGGGAAACAGCGTATACCACTCACGAACTCTGCTATGGGATCATCACCATAAACTCGGTTCATCAATTGTAACATTTCGATAAAAGTTTTGCCAAGTTTAAAACAAAACCTAGTATTAGCTCTTTGCTCGATACTCATTGTTGTATCGATAACACAAACATACCGTCACTTCAGATGCAATAAATTCGCTTCTATTCATCTAAATGTCATGAAATATTGAAACTACACTACTAGTGGATCTATCTTTCCGACGCATGTAATTGCCAATAGATGGCCTCACTAGATATATCTAAACGCATCTTGTATTATACAGCACGATGCTTTGAATATATGTTGTGTTAGCAATAAAGGAAAATAATTTGTTAAATTAAATAGAATTATGAAGTATTTAAAAGACAAACCATATTTGATTGCCTGAAAAATAATTTTTCTTTCAGTGTACGTTTTTTTTAACACCGTGTATATTTTTAATGCCAAGTACCAAACTCTACCTAAACACTTAAGGTGACCATATCCCTGGCCGAGAAATAGTCAAATTTCTGGCGTTTTTAGGTACTGGAATCTTGAAAAGTAAAACGTGTAGAATAAAAGTAAGCACAAAAATAAAATCCTTGATGTTCTGTTTATTCATTGTTACTATTTAAATTTACTCAAATAAAATAATAACTTAAAAAAAGCGTTTGTAAAACATGCGTTTGCTGTTATCCTAATCCCACATTTTAAGAATTACTTTCACGTACTTATAAATAAAAGTAAACAAATTTATATGTAGGACTAAGCAAGTAAATGTTATAAGAATATTTACATGT
>NW_019422833.1:0-738 GCF_000390285.2 Anoplophora glabripennis | reverse complement strand
ATGCAAGTTGGCGGACAACATTTTCAGCATTTACTTGACTAATACCGTAAGTTTTGAAGTAAAATTAAATCGATTTTCGCATTTCTCGTCAAAAATATTGTTCGTATTTTCAAAGCTGCATATTTTCTAAAATAATGAATCGATTTTCAAAAAGTAAGAATCGATGTATAGAGAATTAAAAGCCCTTTCTAATGACCCCCCACCTGACCCCCATTCCCATTTGAAAAAATTTAGGGGATAGCACCCCCACTTAGGGGGTTGAAGATTTTGGTATGCTTTTTGAGCCAAAAGGTGTCCCCCTCAGAAACAAATTTCACCTGTTTTTGGATTTTGCCGAAAAGTTCTTCACTACCCTGTAATGCCTTGCGGTACGTTTCCGATGGGCTACCCTGTATATAAAAAAGTTAGTATTTTCGTACCTAAAACCTTGACGGTTTGATCGTTTTTTGCACCTGTTTATTCGTTTAACTGCGGTGTTTTTGAAAATACTCAGTTGGCATGACATAACATTCCTTTTATTTGATAAGCTTTAGATTATTCAGTTATTAAATGTGTGAAATAATATGTCTTTATGGAAAACACTATTTAAAGAATACGGCGCTATTAGACCTAGTGAGGGTAAAATAACGAAGTAGTCGAATTATATAAAGTGCTCGGGACTCGGTAAATAAAGAAATGAACGGTTGACTAAACTAGTAAAACCAGGTAACTGTATTTTCTTGTGAGTTGCGACAAATT
>NW_019422832.1:2346-3706 GCF_000390285.2 Anoplophora glabripennis | reverse complement strand
TACGCCATAGGAATATCTGTATAAGGAATGGGATGCATAGTTAAGTGATTTGGAAAATTAAATCAAATAAAAACAGCAAAAAAGCAAAAAAAAAAAAATAAATCAATTTTAGTTGCTTTCGTCAAAATATTTATTTGATGGTTTTTAGTTTGAACTTTATAATTTCATGTTTCCTTTTTTTTGAGTTTTCGAAATAAACGTAAGCAGTTGAATCAAGTGTGTTTATTAATTTCACTCAACAAATCGGAAACTCAATAGTCTAGGAGCCAGATAGGGTTCCGTGGCCACTCAGAGTGCCACGGCTGCAAACAACTTATTCTTAAGTATTTTGACCTCCTGAATCCAAAAAACTTGGTCGCAAAGCCTGAAACTGCTCAGTTTAATTGTTATTAACAAATTAAACGTTTAAATGGCTTTAAAATTTTTATTTATATAGATAGTACAATTTTTTATTCGTTAATAGTTACGTTTTCTCATAACAAACATATACCTTTTTGAAAATTAAAAAAATATTAACTTTAACCAAAGTTATTGCAAATTTGGTGCAAATATCTTTATTTTCCGTCTGGTTCTATTGGACGGATCGCACGGCATCTCATTTAAAAGCTTGAACTTTATCTTACAAGATTGGTAAGTTCCATTTATTAATTAATTTATTTAACAATTAATGGCAGCTTAGAAAGTTGTGAAATTTCAAGAAAAATGATTTTTTTATTATTCAACTTCAATGAAAAGCCAACAAAGTTACCGGATATTGTAGCTCGCATCCTAACAATCATTTCATGCCTTATAGTCCGGGAGCCAGCTGCAGAATTCGTGGAGTTATTTTCTAGATAAAAAATTTGAGTTTACATGACAGTTTTTACCCCAACTAAGGTCAGGCAGTGATATGAAACTCCTAGAACGGTAATGGTGGGTACCACCCTACCCTCCCACGCGTATGGAAACTCAAAAAATTTTGTAATCGTTAAATGGACCAAACTCAAGTATAAGGCATTTGATGCTGTGTTTAGTCGATTAAAGCTAGTCAGCTGGCTCATTGATGGTAATTAGTACGTCAGCTGACCGTCGGAACAGGTGAGATGAAAAAATAATTGAAAATTATTTTTTATGTACTGAAATTGAAATATATTGCAACTTATAGTGCATATAGGGCCATAAAAATAGTCAGCTGGCCAATCGTTGGTAATAAGATCGTCAGCTGAGGCAATCAAACCCCCTGCGACAGCCCGCTCGGGCGCCCATCGAATGATATGTTTGTCGCATTAACTGACTACTCTTTTACCCATGAACCGCCAGCTGACTATGTTTTTTGCTTTGTATACACAATAAACTATCGTTTGGACCCATTTTTGACTGA
>NW_019422832.1:0-1721 GCF_000390285.2 Anoplophora glabripennis | reverse complement strand
TTGACCCCAGGTGACCTTGACACGACCTTGACCCCAGGTGACCCTGGGGTGACCTTGACCTCAGGTGACCTTGACCTCAGGTGACCTTGACCTCTGGTGACCTTGACCCCATATGACCTTGACACGTCACTTCCCGGTCCAGAACCGGCCTTTTATATCTACTTTTTCATCTCAAGATTTTTGTATTTTATGTAATACTGTACATATGTATATACCGTAATCTGTATGTAAATATTATTTTCAAACTAATATGTTAAATTCACAACATTTAAAAAAATAACAACATAAGATCATTTCCAATGATTCGAAATGTAACGTAATAAATCATGTTTTATACTACTGCTATTGGTACTATTATCAATAAATCACACTTATTATTCATTAAAAACATATTTTATTATTTATACCTACTATATATTATAATAATTTCAATGAACGCTTCGTGTAAACGCTAATTCAATGAAAATTCAATTAAGACGCGAATCTGTCCGTTGCACAATCATGAATATTCACGTAATTACAAGGTTGTGCAAAAATTTTGAGTAGCTAAAACGGGTTTAAATGATAGTATATTATGTGCTCAAATGAAAAAATTTCGTCAAATATCAGTACATGGGTTAAAAAAGTGTGTCCGTCGAGAGAAATATACAGGTAAATCCGCTGGTTGCAACGTAACATGAGGCATCTTTTGCTCGTATTTTGCAGGAAAATAATTTTATCAATCTAAAATGAGTCCAAGCGATAGTTTATTGCGTATACAAAGCAAAAAATATTGTCAGTTGGCAGTCGTTGAGGCAAAAAATCCGTCAGTCGAGAGAAATACACAGGTAAATCCGCTGGCCACAACGTAACATGAGTGATCTTTTGCTCGTATTTGTAGGAGAAAAATTTTTATCAGTCAAAAATGGGTCCAAACGATAGTTTATTGTATACACAAAGCAAAAAACATAGTCAGTTGGCGGTTCATGGGTAAAAGAGTAGTCAGTTAATGCGACAAACATATCATTCGATGGGCGCCCGAGCGGGCTGTCGCAGGGGGTTTGATTGCCTCAGCTGACGATTTTATTACCAACGATTGGCCAGCTGACTATTATATGGCCCTGTATGCACTATAAGTTGCAATATATTTCAATTTCAGTACATAAAAAATAATTTTCAATTATTTTTTCATCTCACCAGTTCCGACGGTCAGCTGACGTACTAATTACCATCAATGAGCCAGCTGACTAGCATTAATCGACTAAACACAACATCAAAAACACCATACGCGTGGGAGGGTAGGGTGGTACCCACCATTACCGTTCTAGGAGTTTCATATCACTGCCTGACCTTAGTTGAGGTAAAAACTGTCACGTAAACTCAAATTTTTTATCTAGAAAATAACTCAACGGTTTCGCAGCTGGCTCCCGGACTATTACAGTTATTAGTTTTTCTTTATCAAAACTCGCGAAAAGACGCGCGTACGTCGATAGCGATATACGCGCGTTCGATCGAAAGCTCAGAGTGCAAGTGCACAATATAGGTACTTATACAGGGTGTTCCAGATAGAACTTCAATTAGACGTTTCTGGAAAACTACGCGTACTGGAATTCTGAAAATTTATGTACGGGGGTTTCTCCTAATGTTCTATCGATTGAAAATATTATCGTCGCCGTGGAACTTCCGGTTCTACCGGAAGTAGACGTCAACTCGCTTATTTCAAATGGAATGTACTATTTTTT
>NW_019422831.1:1194-3740 GCF_000390285.2 Anoplophora glabripennis | reverse complement strand
CTGTCAGCGAAGGGAATAATTGTTAGTGAAGTTTTAACGACACTCATGAAAATTTTATGTCAAATTACACACTAGATCATTGGTTATTTTGACGCAACGGTAGGTAATGTAAAATTACCCTATATACAGGGTGTAAGAAGTTTGACTGCCATTACTTCCACATTAAATAAATGAACAAAAAAGTTGTATATTACAGGGGCGTAAGATTAACAGTTTTCTAAATACAGCGAGTATTAATGTTGGGGAGTTTCATCACAAATTAATAATCTAATGCTACACAGCTGATGCACACCGCGTGTACACGCGGTAGACTTGTCCTACGGAATAACAAAAATGTAAACAACTATTATTGTGAAACATTTAGTAATTTTCATGACAGCTATTTTCCAGTTTTTAAATAAATAAAATAAAATGTATCGATTATGTAGTACGAAGATGGTGTTGTGCTTAAATTTTAGTAATTATGAATCTCTTAAAACAAGAACTTAACTTTTAATCAAATTATGAATTTGAAAAATATGTAATTAAAGTACCCAAAGATTCTTGTCGTCCAAATAATCATATGCATTCAAAATAATTTTGGTACTTACCAAAAGCAAAATTCAGTCATTTTTAAATGCACAAGTACAAAACAAATTACAGCATATGCTCAAAATGTCCACCACCATTTTCGATGCACACACGACACCTTCGAATCCAATTTTCGAGCACTCGCTGGAAAACACCTCAAGAAAAGGAAATAGTGGTACGCAAAAAACACGCAGATACGGTCCAATTCCAGATACCAACTGAATTGCGTATTGCTGGTTGCTGGACAACTTAGTACCTCGTGTAAACCGCCGCGCCGTTGTCACATTGCTCGATATGAATTTTATCGAATTTTAAATGTATTACAACGCCCATTATTTTTTAGAATTAATCATAAAAAAAATTAAAAAAGTGATAAACGTTGTATTTTATGGTATTCTGTGCAGGCAGTTATGTCACTACTCCTTAATTAATCGAACTTTTGTACATCAAGTTGGAGATTTTGATAATTTGTTACTATTGTTTTTTTAAGTTTTTTACAGGATTCATTAAATTGTAGCGGTACGCTATAATTACATTTAGTACCTGCCCCAATAAATATATTTTGCTTTCTGTTACTCTGTTGCTTTCAATTATACTTTGAATTATCCGAGATTATCCCAAATAAATGTATTTAGCAAATGAGATTATAATGAGTAGGCTGTAAACATAAATTAGTTATTGTTTATTTGGGTACATAAGCACAAACCGAGTAGGTAATGACCCATATAAGTATTAATTAGGATAGGGTAATAAAAGTAGGTACCTGGGAACAAAGATAAAACTGAAAACATGAGGCACGAATGAGAAGTCTCGAAGCCTAGTTTCTGGTCGGTTGTGTCTCGTGTTACCAGCGAAATTAGTAGAATAAAGTTTTCCATGCTACTTAGAGTTTTTCTCCTCACTTGAAGACCAAAGCACTATAAAATATTAAGTGATATTGTTACGTAGCTAACTACTACTAACTAACTAATTTATGTTTTTACAGTTTTATGATTTGAAAAATATGTAATAAAAAAAATAAATATGCTAAACTGATTGATATGAAACATTTTTTTATATCGTTTCAAGTTTTTGCAAACAGTTATTTGTTACAGTGTATATATTTGTGAATCTCAATGTCAGTGACCTCTGACATTGACCTAGTTTACACGCAAAAAAGTCTACGACCAATTTTTATCAATGTAATAAAAGATTCTAGTTATTAGAGTACGAGAACTAGTTGTAAGCGAGCTACTGTAAACAGATGTAATTGAAGTAAAGTTTTAACTAGGCAAACCGTGCCTCGTAAGCGAAACCTAATCGCAACCGTTACATAAACTTTCTGATTGGGTCTATTGAGCGATTGAGGTGCATAGTTTTGGACTGTTGGCTCGCATATTCAAAGTCGTCCTGACAGTAAATATCACTTACTTAGACGGATGGAGTCCGTCGAAATTGCTGCCATTGATATACACGGAACTTGTGTATATTCCAAAGTGGTGGCTCTAACGAGGGGCTTTGTTTCATTATTAGTGGAAAATCCGATGCTTATTACCGAGCTGGACTTTCCGTTTGCATTTAATAACGTATAAGAAGTTGGCGGGGAATTAAGATACGGAGTGTTTGCAAACGTAGAGAGGCTCTTCACTACATATTATAAAACAAAGTCCTCCGCCGCGTCTGTCTGTCTGTTCGCGATAAACTAAAAAACTGCTGCACCGATTTTCATGCTGTTTTCACCAATGGATGGAGTGGTTCTCGAGGAAGGTTTTAGTATATAATTTGTTAAGTTGTTGTATACATTAACGATATTTGTTGGAGGTGTCGGAAAAAAACAAACCGTCTGGGAGCTTTCAACGAAAACGCTGCCTAAAGCCTTTGAGATATAACAAAATAATGTATGGTGGAATTGTGTATATTATATAGGTCTACAGAAAAGTCCGCGATGGCATATGTCTTACTTTAAAAAATTGGCAATTATAAAGCGGTAATGTAAA
>NW_019422831.1:0-1116 GCF_000390285.2 Anoplophora glabripennis | reverse complement strand
AAAGCTATTTACACAAATACGGTATTAATCCTTATCATTTTAAATAAGTTAGAGGCTTTAAGCATTTCATGCACATTATTTTACTCTTTTACACCATATAATTTAAATGAATATCTTAGGAGTAATCGCAAAAAAATTACGGACGCGAGAATAAAATTCAAGCGCCTCGCTTCGCTTGATGCGATCGCCGACCCTCCCCCCGCACCGTCTTGCCTACTGTTTAGCTAATAAGCCGAACGATAACGCGCGCGTGATCCTTTAATAAACTGACTTGGAGCGAATGGAGGTGACGACTGACGACTGTGTTTTCTTTCTGGGTGTTGTTGGAAAGTTATAATTGCGTTCGATATTTTAAGGTCACATTTTTGTTTTGTATCTGTTGTCTTTAGGTAGTCGGAACATACATAGATACTTGCAAACATACTTTTATTTCATTGAGTTTTAATAATTTGTTTGTTTTTTTCTTATTGTGAATGATTTAAAACTTCATAGTCGCATTTTTGTTTCGTGTTTGTTTTCTTTAGGTAGCTAGATACCTAACTACTTATTAATTAAAATTGATAGTCCTGAACATAGGCACTTTAATTTAATTCGTTTTGTTTTCATATTGTTGGTAGTTACCTATATTGTTTTAAATTTAAAGGTTTTGCATTTTTAGTTTTGAGTTTGTTTGTTTTTTTTAGGTATATAGATATATCGTGAATTATTTTAAAATTAATATTAGGGTCGCATTAGATGAAATATTATTGATTTTTTGTTTGTTACGATTTAACTCAAAAACTACTCAACCAATTTTACCGAAAGCTACATCTCCTTAGAGTAACATAGGCTATTTTATATTTGCCCGTGCGAAGCTGGGGCGGGTTGCTAGTTAATGATAATTCAAAGCTAGCACTTTCATCCTCGAAATAGTTGAATCTGCAAACCGGTGCTTAAATTAATGCAATAAAACTTATTGAGAACCTCTGGAATCGGTCCCGACTTACATACTACAAAAAAAACTGAATAATAGTGGGGTACTCTGCTTTTAAACTTTTTTTCACTTAGCACCCTGTATAAAGTGACACATTTTCATGAGCAACGTGGGAGAAAAAAGGCACTTTACAAACGGAAAAG
>NW_019422830.1:2943-3785 GCF_000390285.2 Anoplophora glabripennis | reverse complement strand
AGGCTCGAGTTAATATTCGAGTGGATATTTGTGTAAAGATTTGTATAAAAATAACGAATCAAAGTAAAGAATTATAATTAAAATTATGATCAGTAAAGTTTGGAGTTATTAGCGAATATTAGTAGCTAAAGTTGAATCAGTCACACCAGATTTAATGAAGATTTACGAGAAGTTGTTATCTAAGGGAATTTGAAGTCTTTGTAATAGCCTGGCACAGAGAGATTTAGGTCCACCTTGCGACATCAGATTCCTGTACCCCGAGTCCAACATACTTGGATCATCTGTAGATCGTTGAACATCAAAGAAATATACCTGATTTTATTTTTTGCATTTTCTTTCTCTCCAATCCAAACCTACGGAGTGAAGGAACCATTATAGGGTTTAATAACTTTAATTTGATATTAGGTTGGCACCCATTTTAAAATCCTTTTAACCATCCTCATATGTTTTCCTCAAACTGGTGAATAAAGGATGGCCAAATGAAAACGAAACAGAGCCATTTTCAGGAACTGCGTCAGGATTGTAGAAAAACGCTCAGACCCGTCGATATTAGATTAAAGGGGGACATTATTTGCTGGTATTTTTGACTCCGCCACTTTCACCCCCAAGCAAGGGTAAGCATCACCCCAAATTATTTAAATGGCATTGGGGGTTGAGTAATATTTCTTTTGAAAGCTCTTACAATTCTCTTTACAACAGACTTTAAATTTTATAATTCCGCCCAATACTTTGAAAAAAATTTACATTTTAAAATTTAAATTATGTTTAGTTGCTTACTTACTACTTAGTTGATTAAATGTTCAAACTGATGACCGCCCGCTTCCATACAAGAATAAAGATTT
>NW_019422830.1:0-1754 GCF_000390285.2 Anoplophora glabripennis | reverse complement strand
AGCATTCATTTCTGTTTTTTACAATTGTGTTTTTTTTACGAAAGTGATAACAAATCACCAAAAACCAATGTAACGCAAGAAATACTAAATTTATACCATTGGCGTACTTAACTCGAATGAGTGACATTTTTATTGTTACTAATTTGTTTGTACATAAGTTTCAACTTTAAAATCAAAATTCTTAATAAGTATTGAGCGGAATTATAAAATTTAAAGTCTGTTGTAAAGAGACTTGTAAGAGCTTTCAAAAGAAACATTACTCAACTCCCGATGATATTTAAATATTTTGAGATGCTTACCCTTGCTTGGGAGTGAAAGTGGCGGATTCAAAAATACCAGCAAGGAATGTCCCCCTTTAATAAAATATCGACGGGTTTGAGCGTTTTTCTACAATCTTGACACAGTTCTTGAAAAAATTAGAGCTAACCCACTTTCCATTGTCATTTGTCACGTCGACAAAGTCATTTTAATGTTAACAAGCTACGTCTCGTGACGCGACATTTCCCAATTAAATAGTTTTTTTGCACAAGCCGTTCGAAAGTCCAAAAATTATGAAATAGATCGTAAGGTGAATGGAATACGACCCAATTTCGGTTTAATAAACGGATCCCTGTATTCGTACACCCTGTATTATTTACTCTCCGGGGCGGGTGTTTGTCTGTTGGCATTAGTTAATTTTAGGAAACGGAACCTGACGTCCTGACCTTATAATTATCCCCTCAGCTGAAAACGGGTTATGAAATTGAAAACAGGCGTGTCTAAAGTTCGGGTGAAATTTAAAACACTTGAACTTAGTTTTTTTTAATTTTAATACACTACGATCGAAAAACATTTGATGGAACAAAATTCATAGTTTTTTCCAGTTCAGATTTTAAAAAATTGCTGAAACAGGTCAATTAGTAAATAGAAATTGTCACTTTTCTGCGATATTTTCTATTTTTTTTTTTTAGCCATGTTTGACAGACCTGTAACATTACCGACATTTTTTTTTAATCTGACATTCTGTTTTATGGTATTCTAAAGACAAATTCAGCGATATCAGATCCTATATCAGCTTATAGGTACCTACTTTTTTGTCATAGTTGTAAAAAAATGTAAAAAATTGTCTTTTATATCGTACTGACGACTATTTCAAACAGTCAAAGTCTCTTTTGTACTTTAAAAACCGTACCTACTCTTTATTAATCTTTGTCTACTTATTTTAAACTTTTTCTAGAAAAAGAATATCGATAAGCACATAAAATTCATCAGAGTATCTTAGGTACACAGAAAATATAGTACTAACGTAGAATGAAATCTAACATATGAATAATGAAACTGTCATGGCGGCGTCACATATTAGTTAGCTTCCAAAATAAAAGACGGCGCCGGCGTAGAGAATACTAACCCTGTTATTTTGGGTTGGTTGGTAATGCAGTTTGGATTTTGTACGTATTTGAAGTTTGGCTTTCGTTATCTTTGGTTTCTTTGGTTATCCTCTGAAAATTGTAAATTATAGTATTGCAATGCAAGAATTGTGTTTATAATTAATTAGTGCTTAAAAGTTTTCTGTTTGTTATATTATACTGGGAATATGATGTGTAAGTTTTAAGCTATATAGTTTTATTAAAAACCAAACCCATATCTTTATCAACATTATGTGGAACACTCATACTCATGTTACTTATAACGAGCGTTCAAATAAAAACGTGGTCGAAGTTGGCTCTGACACATTGGACGTAGGGAGTAGCTTATAACGACCAACTTAACCTCAT
>NW_019422829.1:0-3715 GCF_000390285.2 Anoplophora glabripennis | reverse complement strand
ATAACCAATACTTGTCCAACTCCAAAACACACCATAAGCCATACTGTCATCCACCATGCCACCGTCACGAGATAACCTAATGGGACGATGGGAATGGACATCCGGATATGAAAGGGTGGTCAGTAATGAGGACATTTACTCTGATTTAGGTACAAGTGCACCAAACACGGGTTTACGTGAAGAATTTATTTAAGGAGTACCTATATTTAAGTGAAAGTACTCAGTTTTAGTTTAAATATAATCACAAATGAGTAAAATGATCAAAATGCCCAATATTGAGTGAAAATGTACTCAATAATTTCACTCAAAGGACTTCACTCCAGACCTTTGTTGCTTTGACTCGCACCTATTTTTTTACAATGTCCCTATCTATAACGAGACATTCCTTTATACAAAACATTTTTCATAGCAACGGATATTTCCATTAATGCTATTAATACATTTATTTTCCAATATCACGTTTTTCTACAATCACGCGCCAGCCAACGTACAGACGCATAGTAGACTTCGGATTATACAGGGTGTCCCTGTTCTTGATACAAAATAGACTATATCTAGATGAGATCAAAATAATATCAGTTCTTCATATAAATTTTTTTCATACGGGCACTCAAAGGTGATGCAAATTTGGTAATCGATAACACATGCGTACAGCTTGTTTGTGATGTTGTAAGTGAAACTTCATTATGCCCAGACCGCCAGGGACAGACTATCCTCATTGGTTAACAACCCAGAATTTTTGCATATATGGCGATTGCAATCTTCCAGTATCAAAAATAAGTTCCTTAAAGAATTTATCATCGATAAAACCCTCTTTATTCAACTACGTAAAATTAACGGTTTAGGAAATATTTGTGATTTTATGTTACATGCACATCGAGCGGCGTCTCCACCATTTTTTTTCAATTTTTAATTTTTAATTGGACATAATTACTATGTTAGACCCGTACATATTTTTAAAATAAAAAATCTTACTGTCTGCCAATGTAATTTTCACTAACAAAATTTGTTATGTGTAAAGCACGCTTTACACATAACACAAAATAGCATAATNTGTGTAAAGCACGCTTTACACATAACACAAAATAGCATAATTGAGTCCTCTAGTATTAAAACCCCTTAAATCCATTTTTGATGAAGAATGAGATATACGCATCAAAATATTCCTACTAAATAATCCTTATTGATGTGTTCATTCGAATGAAGTCATCTAATATTATATTAGGTGACTTTTGCAATCATTTGAATGAACATATCAATAGGGAATTTTAGTAGGAATATTTTAAAGTGTATATCTAATTTTTCATCAAAAACGGATTTAAGGGGTTTTGATACTAGAGGACTTAATTAATGTATGGGCAGGAATAGTGGGTAATAATTAAGTAGGTCCGTTTTTGAGGAACGTCTGAATGAACATCTATATTTGGAGTTTTTGCAAAATAATTTGCAGACTCTATTAGACGATGTTCCATTAGACACCAGAAGAAACGTTTGGTTCATGCACGATGGGGTTCTTCCCCATTTCAATATTGGTGTGCGAAATTATTTATTAATTGTGTTTGATTATAAATGGATTGGGAATTTCATGGCCACCACGTTCTCCAGCCTTTAACCCGATGGACTTCTTCCTGTGAGGATACCTGAAAAGTTTAGTGTCCGCAACCCCAATACAGACAAGGAATGAATTGCTGCAAAGAATTAATTTTCATTGTGATAACATCCCCAGAAATGCTTTTTCGTGTACAAACAAATAACAATCGCAGATTTAGATAGTGTGTGGAGGTGGAAGGTGCCCATATTGAAAATGTATTTTCATAGTTTTCTTTCTTTTAAATTTTTTCTTTTAATTATAACTTATTCTTGTTTTGTTTTTTCTATTTTGTGTTATGATTAAAGTGTGTTTGTCAAATTTTGTTAGTGAAAATTTCATTAGCAGACCGTAAGATTTTCTAAGCTCTTAGTTTAAAAATATGTACGGTTTTAGCATAGGAATTATGTCCAATAAAAAATTAAAAACAAAAAATGGCGGAGGCGCCGCTCGATGTGCACTGTAACGTAAAATCACCAATATTTCCTAAACTGTTAATTTTACCGAGTTGAACCAAAAGAGT
This sequence comes from Anoplophora glabripennis, assembly GCF_000390285.2. NCBI lineage: Eukaryota > Metazoa > Arthropoda > Insecta > Coleoptera > Cerambycidae > Anoplophora > Anoplophora glabripennis. The sequence continues at coordinate 1,604 of NW_019422829.1, read as the reverse complement.
ATTATCGTTGGTAAACCTATTTTTGATACTGAAAGATTGCGATCGCCATCTATGGAAAAATACTTGTTTGTTAACCATTAGGCTTCTTCCGACCCTGGCATTCTAGGCATAATGAACTTTTACTTACATTACTTACATCAAAAACAAGCTGTACGCATGTATTATCGATCACCAAGTTTGCATCATGATGAAGTTAATAGTTTAGAGACTGTAAATAAAAGCAATGTTTTAATTTTCACCTTTGAGGGCCCGTAACTTGTTAACGAAGGCCCGTATGAAAAAAAATTATATGAAGAACATTATATTATTTTGACCTCATCTATTTGTACTCGACTTTTTTCTATCAAGTACCGGGACACCCTGTATATACAGAGTGTCCCAATATTCCATTTACATGCAACTACCACATATTCTTGATATAAAGTTGTTTCGTTTAGTTGTTAGAGGGCGTCAAAATTAGAAAAATTGTAATCGCTATATTCGATTTAAATAATATTTGGTATGTTGGCCTTATGTTTAGGTGATGTTTTTTGACATAGTAACCAAAATAACTGCTTTTAGCTAAAATAGCTAAAATACAACCTCACCTAAGTTAACACGCTCATATTGTTTTATTTTATCACCTAACAAGCATTTTTTATGTTTTCTCTCTCATGTAATTTTTTTATATCTAATTGTTTCCGAATAACTGTTATTTATTAAACATCACAATGTATTTTCAATACAAATGTGTAAATAGTCTTCAAAATACTAATACGTAACATAAAAAATTATGAAAAATATTATTTATTTTATACAAATTTATACTGAATCTAAAATTCCTAGTGGAGAGATTATGACATGTTTGTAAATTAGACTAAACGACTGCCCTTTAAGCAAGTACGACCCTGAACGGTTTGCAAGCTGCTTGGGGTTCATATGAGTACACCTATTTATATATGAACATCTGTCCAAAGATACCTTGTTATCTGGTACTCCAAACACACATTTTTCTAATCAGTTTGATTTAAACCAATAGGTAGTGGTCTGTAATTGCTCAGATCGAAAATGGCAGTTGGCTTATGCCGCTTCAACTTTTACGGGTATTACATGTAATTAGTAAAGTATACCTACCAGTGATCTGTGGACGACCACACATGATATATTCAATAAATACGAGGTGGACCAACCATTTTTTTTTTTCTTTTAATTTTTTTTGCTGAAAAATAAAAATAGGACATTTACATATTATTATATAATTTTCCGATAGGTAATTTAGGAATCATCTAAATGCAGTGGATACACACACCGTTGTTTTTCCACTACCACCAACTATAGATCTATTGTGAACCTCCATGATCTAAGTGTTATTCATGTAACTTTAACATTCTAACTAGGCCACATAGTTTTAACAGTAACTCCTTCATAAAACTTGCTGCTTTCAGTTTTTCTCTTTTAAACAGTAGATACCTCATACTTGCTCTTGCACATACTTGCTCTTGCAGAACCTTCACATGCCAATGTTACCCCGATGTTTATATTCTTTATAAATAATACAGTTAATACAAGCATTAAATTATACTCAGAGTATCTAGCACCATACATATACTGGTTTCAAACTTATT
>NW_019422828.1:3355-3718 GCF_000390285.2 Anoplophora glabripennis | reverse complement strand
CCCCATTCCCATTTGAAAAAATTTAGGGGTTAGCACCCCCACTTAGGGGGTTGAAGATTTTGGTATGCTTTTTGAGCCAAAAGTTGTCCCCCTCAAAAACAAATTTGACCTGTTTTTGGATTTTGCTGAAAAGTTATTTATTACCCTGTAATGCCTTGCGGTACGTTTTCGATGGGCTACCCTGTATAGGCGAGCGGTTCACCCCTAAAAAAAGGCATGAACCGACTAAATTTTTGAAATAAAAACCTACAGCATGAAACTTTTTTTATTTTATAAAGTGTATTTTTCTGATAATTTATATATATTTTTTTATATTTTTCGGCGTGGTCAGTCAATTGTTATAAACAAAAAAGTTGTAAAAAA
>NW_019422828.1:0-3301 GCF_000390285.2 Anoplophora glabripennis | reverse complement strand
TGTGGTTGGAGGGTTCGGCCGAGATCGAATGAGCGGAACGGCTGAAAACGCGGAAAACGTGAAATCCGCGTTTCCCCGTATAACGGCGTTTTGGCTCAGTCGATTCGGACGAAAATTTAGTGAGATAATGCTAGCGACTTGAGGAGTGCTGCATTCAATTTTTACACCGATAGCTCAATAAATTTTCGAGTTATTGACGCTAGCGTCATTGATCAATTTAAAAGTGTGGTAAAAATTTAGATGATAGTTTCCAAATATCGCCTCGAAGCGTCCCGGGGTTCGTCTGCAGGTTGCGAGAGTCGCGGCAGTGGACACTGCGCGCCGGGATGGCAGACCCAGGCGAGATCGGTCGCGATGCGGGTGACATTGGAAACATCGGTGAAATTGGTCTTTGACCAAAACCAACCTGCTGCAGGTCCGAGCCAGACCTCAGCCAGGGCTCCAGCCCAGCCACCGAGGCAGTGAGCCTCCCAGATCCAGGTCTGCTTGTCGAATCGCCTCTCTCGGCAATCGAACCATTATATAACAATATTCTTATATCGCCGGGAGGATCGATGTCGGGTTATGGGGCGACGTCTGCATAGAGATGCAGAGTCGCGTAAATTGCTCTCCGACGGTATCGAGTTCGATGTCTGAAATGATACCGTGGAGGCTTTTTTGATTTGCCCGGCCGACGACGATTAGTTTCGCAATCGTGGCGGGTTTTCGGTTTGGATTGGAAAGGTAGGCGAATTTGACTGTTTCGCCTCCTTCCCAATTCAACGGTCTCCAGCATATCCGTAGGTACAAGACGACTTCTATTAATATACTGGGTGTTCTGAAATCCTGAAACTCGCTCGAAGGGTGGAATACGACAGTCCCCTGATTATGCAACTTTGCCCCCAATTAAGCTACCTCGTATCTCTTACTGTTTCCGAGATCCTTTTTTTTAATATGACGTTTTTTCATTATTATTCCCTGTTTTGAGGCTGCAGTTATAAATTATTATTTACAAATTGAAATTTTTTGCCTATATGTATTTAATGTATAAAAAATGCCAATTTTACTCGAAATCCATAAACGATATCAAAATGTAAGAGCAAAAAAATCTTTTAAAATAGTGCTTATTCTTAAAAATATAAATTTTGGCCTCACTGGCGTACACACAAAAAATTACGGGATAGTCAGGGCATTAGAAAGAGAACATCCTGTATATGTATTATCACTAATTTTTTTATTTACGTTGCGTTTATATAAAAAAATAAGTGCACCAAATTTGAAGTTGCTAAGAAAACTAGTTTTCAAATTATTTGAAAAAAACTAGGTCTATTCAATATTTAGAAGGCTATATCTCAGTAGGCGTGCACTTTTGTATATAGGTAAGTTAGGCTAAATAGTCTTATTTTCATCCAAGAAACCAGTGGTCAAGCGTTGTCTGTCCTTTTCAGGGACACCCTATATACAGGGTGTTTCAGAAAGACCTCCCGTAAATACAGGGGGTGATAGTACGACAAAAAATAAGAATTGTTTGTCTTATGAACTATATGCAATGGCGTAGCAAGGGCTCTGTGGGCCCGTGCGCAAAGTATATAAAAGGCCCCTCTCTTACAGAAATTCCAATAAATTAAAAATAAACGTCCATGTGTGTACGCACTGTAATAACTTTATTTCGATAAAAATAAAAAACAATAAAAATAAATAAAAACTATACAAATAAAAGTAAAACTCCATTTTATCACAAATAAAAATAAAACTCCATCCTATCACAGTGAAAATCAAAATAATAATTGTACTTTTAAAGATAAAAGCAAAAGTAATACAGGCAAAATAACCAAATGTTATGTTTACGTTAGTATAATATTTAGAACGAGAAAATACAGATTTGAACATGATTTGGCATTCTATCAGTTGTGGCAATTCCACGTTTCCATGGAACCTAACCAAAAGATGATACGGTGTGAGAAATAATTGTAGCAGTCGGAATATTAACTTAAACAAAACTTTATTCTAATCACAGATCAATTATTAAAATTGCAGTTTCCTGGCCTTAATAATAGAAAACGTATTAACTAGTTTTTGATTATTAATTTTTGAGGCTTTTTGTCTCTGTTTGGCCAAAACTGCTAGGTCTGACAACCGCTCTTGGCGAATTGAGTTCCTTAAATATTTTTTATTATTTTTAGTTTTATTAAAACTACGTTCGGAACTAGGAACAGTGGTTAGTGGTAAGGCTAAAAATAAAAATAAAATCGTATATACCTCGATAAATCATTTTGCAGTACTTTATATTTAGTGATAAAAATTTTCAAAAAATCCACGACAGCCATTTTGTAGTTTAGGACATATTTAAGTAGATACATTAGATAAGTAAACTGGTCTCTAAAATTTTGAGATATAAGGTCTGAATATGTATTAATTAAATATGTACATACAAGAGGAAATTATGTCTTCTTTGTTTTAGTGTAAAATGATTTTTGGTTCTAAAATATTAAAATTTTGCTTTATTGCGTACATTCCCCCGAATCTTTGGTCAAGTTGTTGGCAGGCTAAATCAATTGTGTAATAAAAAACTGTCGTTCATAACTGGGTACCGAGTGATTTTCTATAATATCCACTCAACATAACTTTTGTTTTATTTGGAACAGTAAAATTTTGTAGAAAGTGTGAACTTGTAGAATTTTTTCTATACTTTTTGCACAATATTTGAAAACTGATATTACTATACAGGGTAGATAAAAAGTATACTTTTTTAAATGGGAGACCCCATATCTTAATTAATTTGTTGATTCTCCTAAGCATTTTTTATAAAATGTCATATACTCAAAGTCAACGGTCTATGAAATATTAGCAAATAAAAATTAATAAAAAACTAACTACTTAACTAACCATATTATAAATAAAGATTAATGTTTTTAAATATTAAGTTACTAAATATTCTTCGAAGTTTTTTTAACGATCCTCTTACAAAATCTGAATGGTTTTCATTTAGTTCATTTTTTTCATTCCTAATTAGTTGCTTTAGTTAGATGTTCTATATTTTCAATATTTGGTAAATGCGATTTTTTCAATATCCCCATAGAATGGGGATCCATTGGAGTAAGACCTGGACTATCGGCTGGCCAGTTAATTGGTGCATTTGTTCTACCAATCCATATATTAAAACCTTGGTTTAAGTGGTTTAACACTCTTAAGGTGCTATGGGGTGGGATTCCGTCTTGTATATACAATCGTTGTCGTTAAGTTGTAGAGGCAACACGCAAGTTATTGTTCTTCTCAAAAGTGCTCTAAAAAGTGTGAATAAAACAACAAACCTGATTACAAG
>NW_019422827.1:0-3726 GCF_000390285.2 Anoplophora glabripennis | reverse complement strand
CACGCTTATAAACAATTGCAATAATTTAATGTTTTTTTTCAAATTTTTGTTTGTTTTAAAATATGGTTTGAAAGTACTCGGAAAGACGAGTATTTAAAAAAAAAACATGATGATCCGCCCATTATTTTCGGAGTTATAGGCCGTTAAAGTTAACCCTTATTTACAGCAAAACTATAAGGGTATAAGGGCTGTTTTTTGAAGTAATAGGTTTGTCATTCCGAGTACTTTTCAGATATAAATTTTCAAAATTTGCAATCACGGGCGTCCCATTTAAAATGTCACTCAAAAGATATTCAAGACTGTGTGAAATCAATGAAATATCATTTCAAAAACCATTTTAAAGCTTGAGAGCTTTCAAGTATTCAAAGGCTTTAGATTTTTAGAAATTTGATTTTGAAAATTTCTTAATTTAAAAAAAAATTAAAACAATTATGTAAAATCTATCGAACCGAATTGGATGAAATTTGGTGTGATGATTCTATGCACTAAGAAGTTTAATTGGGAAAAGTATGAAGATCCTAGGTATTATTCAAGTGTCTGAAAAAAATTTACAAATAAACTAGCATTTTTTGCAATTTTTTAAATGATTTTTCCGATTTTTGCAACAANTTGTGGTGAAATTTTCAAGTATTCAAAGGCTTTAGATTTTTAGAATTTTGATTTTGAAAATTTCATAATTTAAAAAAAAAAATTAAACAATTATTATGTAAAATCTATCAAACCGAATTGGATGAAATTTGGTGTGATGATTCTATGCACTAAGAAGTTTAATTGGGAAAAGTATGAAGATGTTAGGCATTATTCAAGTGTCTGAAAAATATTGACAAATAAACTAGCATTTTTTGCAATTTTTTAAATGATTTTTTCAATTTTTGTAACAACAATAATTATTTTTTCGAATTGCAACTAACTCTATCTTGTTCAAAATTTAATTACAAAACCTTTTTTCCCTCTTCCATTTTTGTCTAAAGCGAATAGTTGCTAAGTTGTCGACGAGAAATCCAAGAAAAAAATGAAATTTTTTGTAATTTTTTTATACTTTTTTGCAACAACAATTAAGCCCACGTTTTTTTTAATTTGCATAGAAAAATTATCATTTCTGAGGTTATTTAGAAGCCGTTAAAGCGATAATCTCCAATCATATGCTTTTTACCCAACCCGAAACCGATACCGCCTGGACTAAATACAGACATTAAAATTTGGCTTACCTCAGGACTTAAAGAAGGCGCTTGCGGCAAAACGGCCATCGTCACTGGTATCCCTTGCCCCGAAGTAAAGACGTGCCTAACGACCACCGGCGGACTCTGCTGCCTCTGGTGCTGGTAAGGAACGGCCCTCACCTTAGGCCCTACGCTTTTTATGCCGTTACCACCCTGTACCATCTGATAGTTCCCGGGAGCCGGCAATGGGGGCGTGAAGGTCTTATTCGAGCCCCTCGAAGACGTCACCGAACTGTACTGAGTTTGCCTGTTGCCGTCGCTCTTCTTGCCGGTGTTGACCTGTGCGGCGGCCAAGAGGGAAGGCGGCGGTTTCAGCTGGCAACGTAACTGATCGCGGTTCGGACTGTTCTGGATGACGGCCTGGCAGATTTGGTAGCTACGCTCCAAGTTGACGGCGCCGGGCGGCGGCTTGTTGTTGCTGCGGTTACGGTTCCCAGAACTGCCCTGGGAACTCTTTGGTTTGGACTTGCTGTGCGTAGGAACCGCTCTGATGGGCTGACTGGTCGTTAAAGCTAGGTAGGGCAACGAGCTGGAGCTCTGCACCATGTTGGGCCGGGGCAGGGTGGGGCACTGCGACACCTCGTTTTTTAAGTTCAGCACGGGCGCCGTGCTCACCACTGAAGGTAAGCAGACTATGGTAGTGGGAGGTATCACCGTAGTAAGCGTTTTACTCACGGATGGAGTTACCGCCGAGTTGCACCCGTTGCTGCTGCTAGTGCTAACGGTACTAGTTATCATACTGTCCGAACTGATGATTTCCGGGGTTAGAGTCACTTCCAGTTCAAGTTTCACTTGGTTCCCGCTGAATTCCGTGTACGAAGCGTTCTGTTTTGGGGCTTCCTTAGCGTCCGTCTCGGCACTGCCGAGGGCCGCTGCTACCATGTCCGAGTCCATTTTGACGTCATACGTCCAATCGTTTAATATCACAGGAAAAGTTCCTTCTTCCAGCCGCACTTCCAACTCCTCCTGCATCGGTATGACCTGTACGTGGTCTATGGAGTCCAGCTTACTAACGGTTGCGGTTGCGACAGAAGGCTCCAGGGAATGCAGCGGTGGTACTTGGAGTAGCTTCTCCGTACTGGAGTCTACCATGTCCCAGCAGCATCTTTCGCTGGCAGCTAAGGAAAGCTCTGGTCATTTAAAAGCATAACACGTATGGTGCAAGTAATGCAAGTTGTAATAAATTACTATTTGTTTTGTAAATGTTTGAGGTAACGTGACACCACTGGAAATGTTGTGGTAGCGAGGCATGGGAGGTCTTGTGTATATTTTGCGCACCTCATGAAATAAACAACTACATCATTTAAAATACAGAGTAGTTTGATTTTTTTCCATCAAATTTCCTATAGGAACGTTTATATCACCAAAATTATCATATATCCTTTATTGGAAAAATGTTTGATGAAGTTTGACTTAAATTTTTTAATATTTCCCATCATTGAAATTTTGCAGTAAAGGCATAGTTTTTAGAAAATATATTTTCAGATTTATCAGCGTTATAGAACGCATTTGTACACCATTAAATTCCAGATAAAATGTATTTATAACTCAATAACATAGAAACTGTGTGATTCAATGGGAATTAAAAATTGCAATAATGTACTGTTCTAATTTGGAAAAAATTAAGTAACCTCATAATCTACATAATAATAAATTACCATTAACATTACCAGAGCTGCAAAAAATGTTTTGACACATGCTCCCAAAATTTCTATTAAATGCAAATTATTTATTAACAAACTTTTTAATCAATATATTTTACTCATAAATGGTCAAACTTATGAAAAAAGTAAGGAACACTTTTTTATTGTAAAAATAACAGATATTTAGAAAAAATTTCATTTTTCTATTACGTTGATGATTCGTTATTTTTTTTATAAGGGCTTCAGCTATCTTTTTTCTATCAATAAAATTTAAAATATGAGTAAAAGATTCACAACCAAAAATATTCTGTAAAATTTAGAAAATATTCAAGCGAAAAAGTAATTTTTTCTTTATTTGTTGAGTATTTTTCTACCTAAGCCAAATATTTAAAAATTAATGAAATAAGCCCTTGCGTCAAAAGGGTCAGTTAAGGGTTATTATGAAAACAGTTGTATCTTTGAAAAGTTGAACTTATAATGATTTTTCGATTTTAATTTTTTTTTGACATTTTAAAGTGAAACACCATTTACAATGCAATGGGAATATATAGTGACGTTTTTTGTATATTTTATTTGATTGCCGTGAAATTTTTCTTTAAGCAAAACTATTATCTTGAAAATAACCTTTGTCTGGGTTTAATTATTTTTAAATTTTTCTTCAGGTGGAAAATACGCAATAAACAAAAAACAAAAATTATGCCACGAATAACTAATTTCGAAAAATATAGAAAAAGTAAAATTAAATAAATTAACATTATTTTTATCCTTAAATTTGGAAAAAAAAAATTCAAACCACATTGTATAGAATGTGTTTTTTTCAAAATTTAATTTACAAAACCTTTTTTCCTCTTCCATTTTTGTCT
>NW_019422826.1:0-3720 GCF_000390285.2 Anoplophora glabripennis | reverse complement strand
TGTCCATAGTTATTTCTAGGCTTCTCGAGTGCTCAAAATTCAAACAAATTCCGATCTATTTTTTTTTTCAGGATATTCATATAAATACATCTGACATGCTCTTTTACAGTTGCGATTACAGGTATGATAAATTCCGATAATATTACGCTGATATTCATTTTCAAACTTTGCCAAAACGAACATGTTTTTGAAGATTTACTTTTTTAAAGAATAATATTCAGTTAATAATAATGGTTAATAATAATAAATGTGTTATTGTAACGCGTGTTGGTATTAGTTTAAATAACTAGATGGATTTCACAGTCTAGCGATACTTACAGTATACGATAATTCAATAAACAAAGAAATCTAAATAAAAATTTAGATAAATTTGAAACGAATACACTGAAAATGAATTTTTCGAGACAAAACGTCTAAATCTGGTTCGGGCTGAAGCAGTACAGTATTGGAGATCATGAAGGCTTGGAAAAAATGTAGTAAAATTTCTAAGGTCGTATTTAAAAAAATGAAGTTGATGACGGTCCTGGAGAGACGAAACGTTATATATAAAAATTAATTATGCTGTTCGATAGAGGGCAAAAAGTGGCCATGGAAAGTATTCTTCTTTTTTCAATATCACCTCAAACAAAGCTGAAATGAAACAAAAACGGATTTCCAAAATTTCGTTTTTTTCTCAAATATTTTGNTACTCAGACTTGGTTTTTAATTAACTAAATATTGAGTGCAAAAGTAAATCACTCATAAATGATTAATTAGGGTATACAGTGTTGAAATTAATTCACTTCGCGGGGCCTCCTCCTGTCCTGGCTGAGACCCGCCAGCTGAGACCCGCCACCGCCTGCTAAGGCCTGTTCTCCTGATGAGCACACATTTCTGGAGCATCTAACGGGCCCCTATCAACTGTGGTCTAGATTACAGAAGCAATATGTAAGTGGTGCCTTCTTCAGGGCATCATTCAAATTACTCGAAATTAATATACATTTAAACTCACTCAGTAATGAGCATTTACTCTTATTTAGGTACAAGGTGCACCAAATACGGGTTTATCTGAGTGAAAGTACTCAGTTTTAGTTTAAATATAATCACAAATGAGTAAAATGATCAAAATGCCCAATAGTGAAAATGTACTCAATAATTTCACTCAATGTTTTTTTTTACAATGTGTTTAAGTAATTATTGTGTTATAATAAATATTATCGTCAAAACTACATTATTTATGAGTAAAATTAACTATTTGCTATTATGCTAACTCAAATATTTCACTCTTCTGACGAATCATAAGCTGGAATTGATATCTCTTACGGTCGTTAAATTATTTATTACAAATTATATTATTGAATGCAGTAACTTTTTATCACAAATCATGAAAATCGGAACGTTTGAAAAAAAAATCATAAAAGACCAGGCCCTACTCTATTTGAAATTTATAATTAAAAATGACCATTTTATACATAGTTCAATAATAAAAACAGTGTCTTATATCAAAATTTATTTAAAAAAAACTTTGTCTTAGAACATTTTCAAATTTCTTTTCCATATTTCAGGGATGGCTGCAAGCAGTATGAGTCAATCCATGGCCTCCTATTATAACCCTTCAGCGGCTTACGGGTCGCTCAGCGCAGCTTCAATGGCTGCGGCTGCGGCTGCAGCTCAGCAATCGGCGGCTGCGATGTCTGCGGGACTTACCGGGACAGCTCAGGTGAGGTTTTGTTCTTATTACTCATATTACTGTTTCTAAAGAAAAGTGTAGTAATATTTGCTTACATGACCTTCTACCAAAATGTATGTATTAAACATAATCTCAACGATTTATGCAAGATTTATGCTACTAAACCTAACGACATCGCCGAGCTTCAACAGAGAATCAGGGATGCCATTAGGCAAGTAACGCCGGAAGTGTTGCAAAATGTTCGGAATGCTTTTTATTATCAATCAGAGTATTGTCAGCAGCAACAAGGTGGAAGGACCTTTTAAAATTGTATGCATTAAAGTAGTTTCAGTAAACATTTCCTCATTTTATTTTTTCCGACGCATTGCGTATAAAAAATAAAAAATACGTAATCGTATTTGCAATTGAAAAAACTTTAAAATAAAAAAATTATCAACCTACATAATTAAAAAAATAAACAAACCTCTTTGTAATATACCCCATTGAAAATAATTATTGAGGTGTTTCAAGGATTTTGTGACATACCTTTATTTATTAAGTTACAGAATATGTTCCAGTTAAACTTTCCACTCTGTATATGTTTAAGCTTGATACACGCCAGCTGTAATTTTGACTTTAATTGCCATACATTTTTTATTAGAAGGTCGTACAGTTATTGTGATGGCCACCTAAACAAATAAAAATATTCACCTTTACACAATTGAATAAATCGTAGAAGTACATTCAGAAAAAAAAAGAAATGAGAAAACGATTGCCATTTTTCCCCTTGATTTTAGCTCAATACTGGAAATGTTAAATGTTTATTGAAAAAAATCTATTTAAGTCCCCATACTTTATTAGTATTACTAATTATATTCAAATTTTTTATACAAATTTGTACCGCTTTGTACAAAATATTAGCTTAAAGTACACAAGCAATTTCAAATTTCGATCATGTTCTGAAATCGAAGCCAGAAATTGCCCGTATAACACGAGAAAGTTCCGTCAAAATACAAAATTTTCATCGGTGTTTCGAATTCAACCGCAATATATGTTTGTTTATGGAGCCCAAAATTGCTCGAGACACACCAGGTTAGAGCAAATGACTTTCGGAGAGCCCGATATTATTGGCAAAGGGATCGATAGCTAGAGCACTACGAATCGCCCCAAAAAATTATCAATGTTTCGAATTTTCTGATAGAACAGCACGAATTTCACCAAAATCACGATCAATGGACGAAGCAATGACCATAGTAGGTTTAGAAACCCAACCACATTCGTCGACTGGTCAAAAGAACACCAGAAATTTTCGAAGTATATGTCAAAGTCAAGAAACAACGGACAGGATCATTCTAGAGAATTAACGGAACCATCAAGAGGTGCAATCGAACTTCAATTCTGGTTTTTTGTAGTTAATTAACCAGAACAATAGGAAGTACGACTCTGTGCATTCATTTTCATTACACTGTATGTAACAACAGCTTGTATATCAATAATTATACCAAATACATTTTTTATATTCATTACAAAATTTTTATATAATTAGGAGCTGTTGTTCAACCGTGGATCATAAATAGAGCATCCGAATTACTTAAGCTTCGCTACTGTTTTGCTGCTGATATAATAGTACTCTTTAGCTCAAACATAAAGACAGTGGAAAGGTGCAAAAATGTCAAGCATGAAACGAAAAGTGTTCAATTCAGGTATACCAGGTATATTATAGGCAACTACAGAAAGTGTGCTACTTTCTAAGCACCAGGTTCCAAGTTCCAAGCTTTAAATTCATTTCATTTGAATTCTAAGGGTAGGATGCGCAGTGGCAAAGTAGTTGAGTGCAGAATATTTATGCTGTGGGTTAGCTGTAACATCACAACGAGCAACAAATTCAATGGATTCTTAAATTTTAATTACAAAATGAACGCTGTCGAACAAATTTAAATGCTTCGTTTGTACGAATAGGTTACTTTTCGCACGAAGTCGCAACCTGTGTAACTACCACCTAATAACAAAAGTACATTGAAAAATGCTTTTCACGAGTTTTTCGTTATTTTGTAGAGTCCACTAAAGAGAAA
>NW_019422825.1:0-3740 GCF_000390285.2 Anoplophora glabripennis | reverse complement strand
TGTACAAGAGCTAATCATAAAAATGTATAATTTTAAACAGACATTTAATAAATATGTTAAATTTCGATTTAGGTCCAAAAAATCCATTTAATTTAGATTGTCGATCCCTAAAATGCAGAAATGGGTAAGATCTGATCTGTCGTAACTAATTACGTGATGATCTTTATCAAAGATGTTATGAGAAAAATTATAAAGGATATTGCTTGAAAATTTACACATTTGAATACGTCAGTATTTAAGATTTGTTTTTTTAGATCATTATTAATTTTTATTTTAAATAATTTTGAATTACCACTGAAGTTGCATTCTTTTATAAACTTTTCGTATCAAAGAGCATGACTTTATTTAACATGATTTCTATAGAAAAATTTGTAGTTATCTTAAGACTTTAACAAACTAAAAAATATTTTATTAAATAATTATTTCTGAAACATTGAAAATTATTATATTTTTGCTCAGCTGATAATAGGGAGATAGCATATATATTGAAAATTTATAATCAATACTCGAATTTATAATTTACTGTAGATAAAAATTTTACTTTCGCGATATGCGATGTTTACATCGGTTAGTAGCTAATCAGAACAGTCAACTTTTCAGTTTTTTTGGCAAATTGATGTATACAACAGCTTCGTTCTTTACCAGTTTCGGTTTATGGTTCAAAACAGAACTAGTAAGATAGCGAATAGCGACATCTGATGGGATTTATTTGGTAGATTAGTTGTGGGGACAGTAAAAATTTCAGAAGGGTAGGAGGGAATGTGAATACAGGTTGAACTTATTTCATCTGGCCGGTGAACGTCGGATGCGAAGTAGCAAAGTGAAGGATAAGCTCACAGAGTCCATTAAGTTTCGGAACTCATAGTTAAGCATTCTATATAATTATTCACATAATATTCTACCTCTCCTCTAATATTGTTTTTTTTTTTTTTTTTTTTTTTTTTTTTTTTTTTTTTTTTTTTTTTTTTTTTGTTGTTTTTTTTTTTTTTTTTNTTATTTTTTTTTTTTCATTTAGTATATCAACTGTATATAGCACTCTAAATTTATTAAACCTGTGTTTTCTGTAAATTGTATATTTTATTAAAACGCACTCTCAGGATTACAGTGACATAATGTTTAATGAATCTACCCCTAATAATAAAGAAGATGTGATTAAAAGAGTACGCTAACACTAAACATTCTTTAGACTCTTTTGGTCATATCTGCCTTATTATTAGTGATAGACTTATCAAACATTGACTCGTATCTCCAAAATGCAACATTCAATTGTTTTTCTAAATTCAGTTTTGGAATCACTTTAAACTTGCATACAATTTTGTTCTATCTATACCGTTGTTTTTAAGATAAGGAGATAAAAACGTTTATTCTCGAAAAAAGGGGCCCATATATAAAAATTTTAAATAGTTAAAACAAGTAATAATTGAATACATAAATACTACTTCATGTAAATAATTGAGTTTTAATGTGCAGGAAATATACCACAGGTTTTGCCAATTTTCGCTTTCTCTTCCGATTTTACTTTAGTTCCCTCCACTCGATCCGCTCACTTTTTGTATGAAGTGCTCTCTCTTTCTCTTACACGCATGCGCATCTCACTTGCCAGATAAAGTTGGTCGAAGTGTACCTTAATTACTTTTCTGTTTCCATTATTGGTAGAAATAGGTACTTGCACAAGTACTTTTCTGATTACATTGAATTTGTCGGAATCTTGACTGGTACAAACTAACCCATTTGCAATACATGTCGTTGTAAGCAAATTTGGCAAAATACTTGTTGAAATTTACGTTGATATTAAGATATGGCCACCTTTTAAAATGAAAAATAAAATATAAATTATGAATATTAAAACATTAATAAAGCACATGCTTAAAATTCCGGCCTTGTTGTTCTAAGCACATTCTTGCCCGTTCCCCAACGATCGTCCCACATATTTCGAAATGACCGGGGTTATGCCAAGAAAAGCGTGTGCTATTCGTTGCATTTGTTGTTTCATCTCATCAGTGACATACCACAGGCTCGGTTTTCATATGACCTCAAAAAATATGCTTTTTTCGTGGGTCTTATAAGATCACTTTCATTATTAAAAAAAAGTGCCCCTTAATACGACAGCCACACTTATACAGGATTGTCTTGGTCAAAATTGACAGAAGTTTTAATAAGGGGTCAATACCCAAAGTAACTTGAAGATTACGTGTTAACAATGTTTTTTTAATGTCATCTAGTTAAAGTATGAGTACAAAATTGGGTACAAGTTTTTAGTTGTTGATGAATTTAATATATGCAGTCGCAAAATTATAAATTGATAAAAAAAAGTTAGTTGTCTAGTAAAATAAAGTATCATCATGTAACTGTTATTACCAGGATAACACATCAAAAGAAAACTGTTCATATTCACGTACAAATAAATGTTTCTAAACACTAAAGATTGACATTTGTATATTGCCATTCCTTAGCTTTAGCTAGGAATCTTTGACAGGCCCTTGTTGTTCTAGGAATAGGTTCTGTGGAACGCACCCGCTATCAAATCACATCAGGACGGGCCTAGAGTTTCTGATAGCGGATCCGCCTCCACAAGGTCTAACCCGAGAATAACAAAGGCCGGCCAAATATTCCCAGCTAAGGTTAACGAAATACATCGTAAGTGTGTAACTAACAACGACATAGGTATGGCATAACAAGCATAAATATTTGTTTATTATTTTTTCTGATTATGTGAGTATCCACAGGTGAGTATCTATAAACTTAAATAATAACTTCTAGTGTTTGAAGAGCATTTATATCGGGTGATCTCAAAGTTGAGTCATTTATTTTAACAGCTGGTAGAAATTTACCAAAAATCGTTTATTAACAATTATTTAAAAAAATTTAGATTTAAAAAAAACTTTATAATACAAACCTGATTTATTGTCACTTTCGACTACTGTGTTGTAAAAATATGGTAAGCAAATGGTAACAATTTTTGAACAATATTTGTAGAACAGGATTTATATAACTCTCTTCTTCTGCAACTTTTATATAAACGATTTTTGGTAAATCGACTTTTTTGTACGAGTTCTACCAGCTGTTAAAATAATTGACTCAACTTTGAGAACACCCTGTATACATCCAAGGACGGATGTAGCAGCTTTCTTTGATGTGTTCTTGAGAATATTCATAACATGATGATACATTTTTATTATTTTACCCGAGAACGGTGACCTGTATTTTTTTTCAGGGGCATTCATGTTTTTCAATTACCATCTTCCTTTATGCTACAAAGTTACAATTTGAAGGAGACAAAAAATTCAATATTTTTTTGGCAGGGGCAACAATGAAAAGGTTCGTTTCCCGCTAGCCATTTTTTTCCATAATTGTATATAAATATGATCAAAGGCCAATAACCGAGGGGTGTGCCACAAGTAATTTTTGGTGTACGTTTGAGATATTATAATTTAAAATTACTTTAAAAGTATAGAAATTATTTATTAAAGTATAAAAATCACCAAATTCTTTGGTAAATTACGAAAATTACAAAAAGTATGTATGAAATTACAAAAAGTACTTATTAAATTACAAAAAGTACAAAAAATTACCTGATGAGAGTACAAATATTTTTAAAATTATCCTTTAAAATTACTGAAAGTACTTAAATAAAATGGTCTGATTAAAAACATTTCATTCAGCTTTCGTGAAAACATCGTAGAGATAAGGAACTTCTGTTGCTTTGCCTACATTTATCTACTGGTCCTGTTGAAAAAACA
>NW_019422824.1:2164-3715 GCF_000390285.2 Anoplophora glabripennis | reverse complement strand
TTTTTGCTCTACTTTGCATCGAATACGATCCTACTATAGTTATATTTTGGATAAGGAAACTAAATTGTTCTCTAAACTTCTTAAATGTGATATAGAGAAACGCATCTACTATCATAAATATTACGTACTAAATCTAAAAATAACATCTGTGTAAATATTTCAGCCTATATGGAATTTTTTTAGTTATCTTATTTATCATTCAGCTATTGTATTTTTTAAACAATTTAGCGCGATATAAAATAAATCTATTTCTTTCAACAACTTATTTATTTATATAAAAAAAATCGATTCGAAGTAGCTTTTGCTATCAAAAGTTATCCGCTTATTTTGTAAATAGTTTTCATTCAAATCGTTTACAGGAATGCTGCATTGTACTGGGTGATTCACTATATTTTGCTATAATTAGGCCGTGAGAGGCCTAATTACTCATGAATAAGGTTATATGGTAGGCCATGACAGTGACATGTAATGTCATGACAACATTGCTTTGTTTGACAGTTTGTTATAATTATTTAATTAAAATGAGTTACACAGAAGTAGAAAATTGAAATACTATAGGAATTAAAATAGAGAGTAAACTTCTCCATACTCTATTTTAATTCCTAATAATATTTCAATATTCTGTGTAACCTTTTTTATTAAATAATAAAACAAACTGTCAAGCAATAACAATGTTACCATGATATTACTAATTGTCACTGTCATGACCTACCATATAACATTGTCCATGAGTAATAAGACCTCGCACGGCCTAATTAGTGAGATTTGCGACCGTATGTCAAAATATATTACAAATAAATCTGTAAATCCTTACGTAACTGAAAAAAGGCAGAAATGCCTAAAAGATTACTAACAATTAGAAGATGTCTTATTTCCTTAATAAAAAAATTTTCTTTTAATTTTTAATAGTATCTCGCTTATTGTTAGAGATGGACCCAACAAACCCTGTATGGCTATGCTCGACAGGGAACGTTCTATCGAAATATGTAAAATATACAGGGTGTTTACATCCGCAGCCATTTTGTTTGGACTTCATTCACAGTTCGATAGAGGGACGAATTCTAAGTAAAAAATTTACTATTAGAATTTTTTGTACAGTCAATACTTTTTGAGTTATTTGCGCCTAGACATGTTCGTTTTTAGCCCAAATAATGCATGTTTTTGAGCCATTTTTCGCGAATATCTCAAAAACTACAAGTTTTATCAAAAAAATTATCATATGCAAAAATGAAGGTAATTAAATAACAAAGAAATTGCTTTTGTTCATTTTTGTAGGTGGTATAGAGCCCGAATTATGACTCCCAGAAAGTTGAAGTCAGTTTCGAAGATAGCTATAATCGAAACGTTCAACGTCCTGTAGCGGAAAAATTAAAGGTTTTTCGAGGAAAACTTATATAACACCTATTAAAGTTCTTGAAAACACCTTTAAATTGAGTGGTGGTAGAAGTCGTTAGCATGAAAACTAATGAAGTTACAATCAAAATAAAATGATTGTCTTGATTTTTGAGAAAAAAAATTCGGTATTAAAATTAATGACTTGACGGAAAAAAA
>NW_019422824.1:0-1582 GCF_000390285.2 Anoplophora glabripennis | reverse complement strand
TGCCACCCCTTCTGGAGGGTGGGATTTTTTTTATTAAAAATAACCTCAGGATTCGATAGAGGGACGAATTCTAAGCAAAAAATGTTCTATAAGAATTTTTTGTATAGTCAATACTTTTTGAGTTATTTGCGCCTAAACATGTTCGTTTTTAGCCTAAAAAATGCGTTTTTGAGCCATTTTTCGCGAATATCTCAAAAACTATAAATTTTATCAAAAAAATGATCATAAGCAAAAATGAAGGTAATTAAATAGCATAGATATTGCTTTTTTTATTTTTGTAGGTGGTATAGAACCCGAGTTATGACTCCCAGAAGTTGAAGTCAATTTCGAAGGTAGCTATAATGGAAACGTTCAACGTTCTGTAGCGGAAAAATTAGGTTTTTCGAGAAAAACTTATATAACACCTATTAAAGTTCTTGAAAGGACCTTTAATTTGACTGGTGGTAGAAGTCGTTAGCATAAAAACTAATGAAGTTACAATCAAAATAAAATGATTGTCTTGATTTTTGAGGAAAAAAAATCGGTATTAAAATTAATGATTTGACGGAAAAAAATTAAACGTATCCCTTCTGTAACTTACTTTATTTATGTATTAACAGTAGATTCTGGGTATTTGAATTAGAAGCCTAAAAAAAAATCATTTACTTTTGAACAAAATTTTTCAATTTTTTAAAAACTCGCCTTTTTTCAAAATATTTCAAAAACCAACAAAGTTATAAAAAAATGATAGAATAAGAAATTGTAGGTTTTTTCTTACTGAACAATTTGCTTTTTTTAAATTTTTGTAAGAAAAAAATTGACTGAGTTATGACCGTAAAAAGCGCAAAACTAAGCTCCAAGACTACCTTTCCTGAGCTCTTTTAGCTTACAAATCTAAAAAACGAAGGGCTCAAAAAAACTGCAAATCACAGAACTTAAAGTGCTTTAAATTCCCTACAAAATGGTATTTTGATTAAATTTATAACTTTAAAATTACAAAAGTTATGGTAAAAAAATTAATCGCATTTTTTCGATAAAATTTTTGGTGCGGGTAAATTACCATCATCTTTGTGTATTTTGGACCACTTGTTAACTGATTTGAGTAAGTATTTTAATAATATACATACACACACGTATCCATTTATAATGTATATATATATATATATATACATATTTTTTATTTGATATTAATTTAATAAAAGATATTAAGAATAAATTCAATTAAAAAAAATTAATTATTTCATCATACTTACATATAATTTTGAGGAAAAGTTGCAATATATCATAGATCATTTGAAAACCAATAAAATGTTTATAATTCAACATATGCATACTATTAAAACATCTCAAGCTTTCAATAATATTTTATTTTATTATAAGGGAGATATGGTTTTTAAGGGTTGCAACTTTGTAATAAGTAAGCTTTCTAATGAATAACAAAAGAAATGCAATACGTCGTCAATGCACCAAAAGAATATTTTAAACTGTTAAAAACTTTTTTTTAAAGATTAAGGATTTTTAAGGGTTGAAAAGTAATTAAATTTCATAAATTATATTAAAAAACATGAAAGGAACTTTATCCAACATATTTGAACATGAATTG
>NW_019422823.1:0-3737 GCF_000390285.2 Anoplophora glabripennis | reverse complement strand
TTTTTTGACAATGTAACCTAACCTTCTTTTAGTATTACTAGTATTAGATTGTACCGATTTAAATGAACTTTAATTTACAAAAAAAACGCAAAGATAGCACTTTTTTGTATAAGACTTTTCTATTACAAATATCATCGGGAAGCTGTAGTTTAATGTTTATAGATTTTACACGACACACCCTGTATATTTATAAAACCTACAAAATAAGGTAATTATAGCAAAACAATGTATTAGTAAGACCTTAAATAACTACGTTTGATTTTTCTGCTTCAATAGCGACACATGGTTCAAGAATTACTGGGATGATTGCCTCGTTGGTGGTCTTACTAATCTTTTTAACTTCAGAGCCATATTATATTCTACAAAATTATTATTTTTATGAACTAGAAATAAGGAAGCTTCTGTACAACTCTTAGAGACAATTTTGATTTCCTCGATACTGGAATAACCTTTTCAGTTCGTGTAAGCCTATACTGAGCATACACGCAGCACTGACCTTATTTGGACAGACGGTAAACTTGACCTTCTAATATTCAAGTTTGTCTAAGCTAAACTAGACATAAATTTTAGCGTCATTTACCGACAATGCAGTAATTATGATAAATCTATCCAATTAAAATGGTTTTCTTCATTAATTACGCTTACATAAACTTGCGGTATTGTTGAAATATAACGGAGATGACGGGTGGAGCTTTGTCGTGAGAAATGAAAGTCATTTTGGTTTGCAGCAATGGCGTCACAGGCGGCCCTGGATCTTGGGTAACAAAGAGACAAACAAGGAAAATACAGTTACATATTAAAAGAAAATTATATTTTTCCATGGAAATAGTATCATTGTACAATTAAATAAGTACAGATAAATGTTTTATGATATCTGTAAAGCAGGTACATTTGTCAGTCTCGTGCCTTGTCAAGTACTTAGTGTCTTAAAACACTTTTTCACTTAAATTTGTACTGTTTACAAGTTATTTTGTTGTATGTATACAACAGGAATAATTTCAAAATTGAAATTAATAATATGTAAAATATTTACCTTCTGCTGAGGTCTATACAGGGTGTTTCAGGATTAAGTTGACAAACTTTAAGGAGATAAACCTCATAAAAAATAAAAAAATGAAGTATAAATTTTTTTCCAGAGACGCTTCATTTTTGAAATATAGGGCGTTAAAGATTTTTAAAAAAATTCGAATTTTTTAAATAACTTCTAAATGAACCAAGCAGAGAATGATGATCAGTTTACGCAAAAAGTAATGTGGACAGATGAGGCAACATTTACTCGAAGGGGAATCTTAAACCAAAGGAACAACCATATTTGGTCCTACGAGAATCCACGGGCGGTAAGGGAACATAGTTTTCAGCATGAATTCCAATGTAACGTATGGTTGGGTGTGTTGGACAACACTATAGTTGGTCCCTACTTCCTTCCGCATCGGTTAAATGCTGACATGTTTACCGAGTTCCTTGAAAATGGTTTTCAAGATCTGTTAGAAGATGTTCCGCTTAATACTCGAATGAACAGTTGGTTTCAACTAGATGGTTGTCCTGCCCATTTTGGTAGAGGTCCTAGGGAGTGGTTAAACATTAATTATCCCAGGAGATGGATTGGTCGTGGAGGACCTGCAGCGTGGCCCGCACGTTCACCGGACTTGACACCGATGGATTATTTCGTTTGGGGTGCTGTTAAACAAAAAGTCTNGATAAAAGCATTGGTTCACACCTATTAACAAAGAGCTAACTACAAATCTGTAGGTACTATGAACGTAAAAAATATCGTACTAAACGAAATAAACTTTTCAAATAATGCTGTTGAAGGAAATAACTATTCTGCGGACTACATACACAGTACAGCATTAAATTATACTCGCAATATCTAGTAAACCGCTAAAATTATTCATCGGCAGAATTGTCAGACTTCCTACTTTTCATAAATATGCTGTGAGGTGAGATTGACGAACCCTGTTAATACAGATCCTTCGTAAATGATTATAAGCCTATATTACGCAACCAGCATTGTATAATTGGCCATTTTTTAAAAAGTGTTGTACGTCCTATACAAAGCGAAATATGGTTAGTGGAAGGGGAATTGTTTTAGGGGGAATACTCGAATCGATATATTCAACGTCAAATAACAGAAAAAGGATTAATTTTACGTGTATAACGCTCCTGGAGTTTTTTGTAGTACTCAAAAAGACCGTAGAATGGTAGCGCCGTAAACGCTCTACCATTTCCATTTCCAGAATTAAAATTAAACGTAGAGCCTTTACAATTAGTTTTGTTTTACTGTTTTTCATACGATCCTGAAGTTAGACCGGTTTAGAATGCGTATTTTTTTAACAATGTACGGTAAAAGTTGAAAACGTATTTTTCATTATTCCAAAAAAATTGCCTTATTTATATAATAATTCTGAAACTATGAAAGTTACGTAAAAAATGATAGACAAATAAAAATGTAGCTTTTTTTTCAACAAATATTTTGCTTTTTTTATTGCTATACCATAAAAAATAAAGGAGATATCGCCG
Organism: Anoplophora glabripennis; assembly: GCF_000390285.2. Lineage (NCBI taxonomy): Eukaryota > Metazoa > Arthropoda > Insecta > Coleoptera > Cerambycidae > Anoplophora > Anoplophora glabripennis. The sequence goes on along the minus strand of NW_019422823.1, from coordinate 1,217 downwards.
CTTGAAGTATCCAATTTAGTAAAAAACGGCCTGTCTCGAGCCCTTTGATCCTTTCCCTTTAAAAAACGAAGGAATTAAAAGGTTTTATATGCAAACGATCTTACAGCTTTTGAAATTATCTTTAAAATGCTTTTTTGTATGATACTATAGCTTAAAAATTAACAGAGTTTTGGTAAAAAAACCAATGACATTTTTTCGGAGCAAAATAGGCTTTCCCATTTTTATATATTATATATTATATTATACAAATAAAATAAGTAAAAAAATTTAGTGTGATTATTTATATGCAGCGTAGCAATTTTTTTATGATTGATTATATTTAAAAATCAATTATAATAAAAATATTTTACATTAATACTGGTAAAAGGATAATTTCTAAGAGTTGAGAATGTGCAAAAGTAAAATATTCTTTCATAAACAATGTAAGGGAATTTTTATTTTAAATTATTGCACAATTACTGCATTCCAAGATTTAAAGCGTATTTTTTTTTCATTTTTTTTTAGCACAGGGGCGATTTATAAGGGTTGAAAAGTGTTATGAGATACAAATTCTTTCATAAGCAATGAGGGAATTTTTATTTTGAATAATTGCACGGTTAAAGCAATCCAAGCTTTTAAAAAGTAGGGGTGGTTTTTAGGAGTTGAAAGGGAAAAATCCTTTTATTAGCTATATGGTAACTTTTATTTTAAATAATTGCACGATTTAATCATTCCAAATTTTTAAAAAATAATTTTTTATCATTATTTTTTGCATAGGTAGTTTAGGATTAAATAAAGGGTCGAAAATATATCATAAAACATGTTCGAGAACATGGAACATTATTTAATATTTGTGCTTGAACAAGATTTTTATCAACAAAATGCTTAAAACTTAATTTTTTCAATTTTTTTCACTTAGGGGTAGTTTTTTCTCCTAAAAACAAAAAGCGTCAATCGGGCCTATGTCACTTGTGAACTTGAGCCTAAGATGAGCCATATTATAAATTTTCGTTCAAATCCATGAAGTTTCAAAGAATTAGGTTACAGCTGATTTTCATATTCAACAACTGTACTAATATAGAAATATTAAGTATAAAAATAAGTACCTATTTGTAATTCGTTAAATAATTTTTGTTTGATAGAAAAATTGGTACCAGCTTCTGTACGACACTCGTACATCAAAATTTCGTGTAACTTTCTTCCATTAAAAAACAATCGTGGAGGTATGTGTACAAAAA
>NW_019422822.1:0-3713 GCF_000390285.2 Anoplophora glabripennis | reverse complement strand
TTAATAAAATTAATTTGTGTTTTTAAATAATTAAATCATTTGACATACCCGATGTTACAACAACAATTGTTCAAAATTTTATCCACCAACGTGTAGTAAACACTTGAGTCCGTCTTACTCAGTTTGCACAAACTAACACAAATACTGTCTTGTTTCACTATAACACAAATGCTTCACCATAATACAAAAGTTGTCTTGCTTCACCATAAATTAAAATGATATCCATCAACTCCGAGTTGCTATACATGCCAACCATTTTTGACACTAACTATTAAAAAACTATTGTAAACACCACAGATAACAGATAAAAAGTATCGCAACGACGACGTGGTTCTCTACGCGTATTGCGAATGACGCTAGAGACTACAGTTGTCCAGCTATGTAGTGGTTGAATGTACTATAACTTCAATTATTTTATCTCGGAAACTATAAGGATTTTACAAAAAAAAATTTACGATATTGACTCCATTTCTCATGCCGCATCTATCGCCAAATTTTTTTGGATAAGTTGTGAATCACCCTGTATAGACCAGGACGGATCTGTCGAAATATTCCACATCTTGGATGTAAGAGGGGGCAAGCTAATTTTTGCTGGAATACCTACGATACAACTCATATAATAAAATTGTAGATCCCTAGATCTGGGCGAGGTCCGGAACATTTTCAAAATTGCAAAAATGTTTAAAACATTTTTAAAAAATACCTATTTTATCTGGGTTTTTTACTTATATCTTGGAACCTATGCAATTTGGAAGAATATTGAAGAGGAAAATAAGTTTTAGAATTGAATTTTGCACAGTACACTGAAAGTCAAAAATGTTTAAATTTATTACCAATGTTGCAAAATAATTGATGAAAACAAGGCAAATAATCAAGTTTTTTGGATCATTTTTTTTTAATATTTTAATTGCTCCGAGGGCATTCTAATTTTGGTAAAAAAAACTTTAGAGTATATTAAAACAGCACACGAAAAATTTCATTAAAATCGGTTCGATAGTTTTCTCAAAATAATTTTTTGAAAAAATTTTAGAATTTTCAAAATGTTGCACAGCCTCAAATAAAGTATCTAGATACTTGAATATTTTTTCACATAGAAAAGATCGCTCAACTTTTCAAATGGTTTAAAAAAATTGAAATCGGTTGATTAGGACGGCCACAGTAAATTTTTAGTTAACTCTTTTTTATTTTTAAACAAAAAGTACTCGGAAAGACGCGTCTTCTTTAAAAAAAGTTAAATTCCGTTTATTGGTTCTCGGGATATAAGCAGTCAAGGTTAACTTATAAATAATTTAGCAATAATCTTAGGTTCCAAGATATAAGCAAAAAACTAAAAAATAGTTTTTTTAATTTTTTTAAACATTTTTGCATTTTGAAAATGTTCCGGACCTCGCCCAGGTCTAGGGATCTACACTTTTAATATGAGAGTTGTACTGAAGGTAATCCAGGAAAAAATTTGCTTGCCCCCTCTCACATACACCTTAAAACAGATCCGCCCTGGTCAAATATGAGTATGCCAAAATATTGAATTATTCAAATCCATTTCCACCAAGAAAACATTATATTAAAGAGAAATTTTATCTGGTGTAACTTCAAATATGCAAATAAACGTATTCTAGAGCCAAGATGACATTTTTTTTTGTGTAGAAAGTCGATCGTAGTAAAAAGTATCGCCGCGTTGCGCTACTGTCAATAATAATTTTCGAACTCTTGGAACCAATGCGGGAGGCAGAAATTGAAGCTTGTCGACAATCCGCGCTCCCTAGCGGTTACCGGCAGATTGAAAATCTGTTTCGCTGGCAGGCAGACGCTTTATCTGAAATAAATTGACAGGAAGAATTATCAGAAAGTTATTTGTCGGTGAGAATCGGCCCGCATTGTTTGTTTCGCGTTTCCAATCTTGACTGTACTTGTTCGAATAACAGTGTGGAGTGTCACTATTGTGCATATGTTCGCTGTGTATTGATGAGGATGTCGCGTTCCTGATTTGTCAAATAGTTTCTTTGTTGTGTGTGATATTTGGCGTTAAATTTTCTAACTGAAATTCGATATTGTGAGACAAGGAAACGGACTAAAATTTTAACTAGTAAGGAGCTATTGTCCCTTTGAATAAATTTTTGCGCTCATGGAAAGTCGTCTCTTTGTAGCGGCATGCGGACGAGAAATTTTAAACTTCGGGACGGAGGAGTTTGTTCATTTTAAACTTCAAAGGGTTTTCTGCAGACTGAAAACTTCTAGTTAAGTAGTTTTGTAGGAAAATTAACATGACTAGATGGGATTAAAAACGTGCCGATGCTCGTTGCAGAAGTTTTGCGAAATAATTTTGTTGAACAGTTTCTCACCACTGATAACTGGTAGAAAAAAATAAATGGTTCAGTCGTCTTTATAACAGTTTGCTAAATGTAAAAAAAGGAAAACGTTTTTTATACTTTGTTTGAAAGATTATAAATGTGTACAACTTTTTTAAAGGCAATAAATGAATAAATTTCACGTCAGAATGTCAAATCTGAAAAATGAGTAAAATATTCCGAATACTTGAAAGATGCGTGAAAATTTTGATTCGATAAAAATACGAATTAAATTTTTGGTATACTCAAAAGATGAATGAAATTATAAAATGTGATAAATTTTAAGAAATTCATCGACTCCTAAGTAGAAGTGAGTAGAATTTTCAGTCCAATCAAAGGATGAGTGAAATTTTCAGTATAACCGAAAGATAAGTAAAATTTTCGGTTTCATCGAAAGATACGTGATATTAAATTAAAAAATATGTGAAATTTTTTATTGAATCGAAAAATACGTGAAATTTTCAGTATCATCGGAGATAAATTCAAATTTTGGAAATACTTCAACGTACCTACCTTAAAAAAAATGACCATGTGTTTCTTTTTTTTAAACGTTCTTGGTAGATCAAACTGTAAAAATTAGAGAAAACTTCAATGTAATTTAAATATTACTCAAGGGTTTGATATACTCAAAATATGTATGAGAGGAACTTTTAGTATAACCGAAAGATAAGTGCAATTTGGGCGTCGCGTCGTCCAAAGATGAACATGAGTGAAATTTTAATTTAATTTTTAAAAATACTTCCACCTAGTCAGACTTCCAATAAGTGAAATTGTCAGTGCAAAGAAAGAAAATCGAAATGGAGTGAAGTTTTTGGAATAATTGAAAAAAGTATAAAATGTGTAATTGTAAGTTTAGTGAAATTTTTGGTCCAATCAAATTGTCTGTATTTCTTTTAATCGTTCTAACTAAATAACATTAAGAAGAAGAAGAAAAAACAATCCCAAATGAGAGAAATTTTCAATTAAATTGAAATGTCATCAATTGTAACGTAAAAACAAGCAATCAAAAGATTTTTCAGTATAATCCAAAAATAAGTTAAATTTTCGGTGTTATAAAAAGATGAGTGAAATTTTCGATATAGTTGGAAGTTAGTTACGTTTTTTAAAATATTTTGGTCGTTCTTTAAAAAAAATAAACATGTATTTCTGCTTCTGTGCCTTCTGATAAGAAATTTTTAATATAATTGAAATACGTACGAATAAAATTTTGGGTATAATCTAAAGAAGAATGAATATTTCGGTATAATCAAACGATGACTGAAATTTTCAGAAAAACTGGAATCATAAGTAAAATATTTGGGATATACAAGGTGTCCCACCAGAAAGAGCGTCTATCGATATCTAGGAAAGTAGTGCTCCGAAAAATTT
>NW_019422821.1:0-3722 GCF_000390285.2 Anoplophora glabripennis | reverse complement strand
TATAGTGGCTTGCTGACTATAAAATTATCGAGCCGTATTATATATACGTTTAATTTTAGGTTACTCTGATTTAATCGAGATCAAACTAATAACACAAGCCGGTACTTACGTTAAGGAGTTTGTAAATGGCGACTTCCAAAGGACGCAACCTAGTTTAAACTCAATATTAAAATTTCCCATTGATGTTGCTGCATTAGACGTTACTAATATCGACCTAGCTTGGCCTGAAGAATAAACTTGAAAGAAAGTCGTAATTTGTAAAAAAATTAAGCAATTAAAGATAAGTTATTAAATTTTACTTTTGATTATCCATCAAAAATAAATAAAATATATTTTAACTCTACCCTCCTGAAAAGTTTTATTTTTTTACGTTATGTTCCTATAGGCATTATACAGGGTGTAAGTTTGAATGAGGAATATATTTATAAGGAGGCTATCCTTGACTTCTATATAGAAATACATATCAGCTATGAAGGTATATGCTATCTCTTTCTCGCCGAATGTGCTTGGCTGTTGTCGTGTAGTCGTAGAGGGGATCAGTCGTTAGCAAACATGTTCGGCAAGAGAGAGATAGCGTGTACCTTCATAGAGGCTGTCTCTCTTTTCACCTTGTAACACGCCAGGTCATTGGGCAACTACCTCCAATAGTACATGTTCGAGGATTACGAGGGAGTTGCGTTAGCCAATCACGTGCCTGCTCGAGAGAGAAAGGTAGTACCCAAACTATCTCTTTTTCTCTGTCACTCGTCTACACTATCGCCGTAAGCATGAAGTATATGCTCTAAGTGTGAAGTAGAAATAAAATTTGAAAAATGTTTAAATCAGCCTTTGAAGTAAAAAAGTAAATGGAGTCAAACTTTCTAGAGTCCGAGAATGCTTGAAAAATATAGAAACATTTGTAATAAGAACCCACAATAAATTAAACTAAAACATTATATAAACGATCCAGATGCTATGAACTTTCAGTTACTGTATTTATTTGACGATCTGTATTAAACGGAATACATTGGAATAAGTAGAAATAAATGGGAATGTGGTAATAAACAGGAATAAGTCGGAATAGTACAATCAAATTAGATTTTTACGTGCCAGAATTTAGTTCAATAAACAAAGACATGCAAAGATTAGGAAAAATTTTGTAGAATCGAATGAACTAGACTAGGTACTTCATCCCACGTTTTTTTTCATATAAAAAAAAACATTTTAGAAAAAAATCAACAACAAAAGTTGTAAAACTTTATAGCAAAAAACGGTTAAAAATCGCATTTTTTTAAAACTTGTATGTTTTTAAAACGAAAAAAGATTTTTTTACGAAACTTTCAGAATATATAGTCCTTGGCCAGTAGAATGAGAGCATTTTCTTGCAAAATATTTGATAGTTTTTGGAAAAATCGAGTTTTTCATGTTTCAATAAATCGTACAGTAATGCACTTATGTGAACGATCTTTGACTTAAAATTGTTTCTAAAAGTTGTATCTTCTTGTAGGAATTGTGCACGTACTGCAAAATAATTTGAAATAAGGTATGGGAAAAATCTACCGAAACTTTGACTTCTTTTATCGGGTTGAAAAATGTAGATCTTTGAGCTGAGACAGGCAAGGTTGGTTCTTTTTTCTAAATTTTGGCACTGCTGTCCCTGACACGTCAATACTGTCCATATTTACAAACATACAATTCCCATGACATTTTTAATCGGTTTTAATGCCAGCGATTGGTGTATGCATGCTATTTTGCTGTATGTTGTTGCCTATAAATAACAGTAGGGTAACAAGAGGAAGTTTAAACGTTTTTCTGAAAAACATTTAATGGTTATTAAATAAAACATTATTTATCAATGCATAAATTTATTCACGATTAATTTGGCCTTTATATAAAAAAATTAAATTTAATAAAGCGTAACAATTTAACCTATAATTATTGTAGGTATAAGATGAAAATTAGAATACTATATTTTGGACCGGTTTTTCCACCTCCTAATTAATTTTATTTGTTAGTGAGAAAAACCGACCCTTAAAGAAATAAATTGATACGGGCAGTCATACACTTGCACACTTATTCTGTTCATACACTACAAATATATATTTTTTTCACCGTAAAACAACATTACATGCTTCCTGCTGATGCTTAGAAAAATGTTCATCAAGATAGATTTTGATATACAGGACATTGCGACAAACCTTCAGGATCAAAACTAAAAGTGATTTCTAAAGGTACATTTTTAATGAATTATTCAAGAATTATTAAAGAAAGAGGTCGGAAGCGATAGAGTGAACAAAAACAGCAGTTTGTTTGCCCAAAAGCTGCCCTTTTCTGTGACTGGAATAATTATTATTTTAAAATAGAGGAAAANGATTTTGATATACAGGACATTGCGACAAACCTTCAGGATCAAAACTAAAAGTGATTTCTAAAGGTACATTTTTAATGAATTATTCAAGAATTATTAAAGAAAGAGGTCGGAAGCGATAGAGTGAACAAAAACAGCAGTTTGTTTGCCCAAAAGCTGCCCTTTTCTGTGACTGGAATAATTATTATTTTAAAATAGAGGAAAAATATATGTATTAAATTTAAATAGCGGAGATCTCAGAAAGGATTGATTTTTCACAGAATTTAATTTTCTTCATCTTTTAAATTCATACAAACAACTTTTTTTTTGTGTGGTGTAATTTAGCATAAAAATAGCACTAGTAAAAAATAGCATATCCATGTCAAGTTCAGAAAAGGAATACTAACTCAACAAATAAACAAGTTAATTGTAGTTATTAGTTGATTATGACAGAAATAGAAGATTTTGCATATTTATACATGCACTACTTTTTTGAAATCCCAGATTGAATTTGTTTTTTCATGAAAGTGGTCTGTGCGTCTAGAAATTAGAAGGTCTAAAATGGTTAAAGGCATGGATGGAAATCTGTGCAAGTTAGTTTTACACAAATTTGCTTTTACTTGAAGGAAAAGTAATAGACAAAGTTTTATGTGATTACATATCGTACATCCAGTTCAATACCGCCACAAGTGTAAATTATAACATTTTTGAGTAGAAGGAAATAAAACAGTGGTGTTGTTTAATTAGTTCCATAATTAATTAGCTGTTTAAAATTTTGATAGAGTATACTTACATGTTGCTGATATATAACCATACATAGAAGAATTATAGACTGAGATAATATTAGAATTTTGTTAGATATGGCGTTATTGCACTGAAATTTTAATATTTTAAAGTCACATCTGCGCCATATCTGCCATATTTGCAAAATATGGTCTATTTTAAAACTTAATCACTTGTGGCTATATTTCATTTCGAAGTTAAACATGTTGGCACTGAAATACCGCCATAAAATCAAAAATTAAAAATTTGCAGTTACGGCAGTATTGAACTGGATGCACGATATGTATATAGTGAGCGACAAATGTATGGAATATATTTATTTAAAAATGAGATGTTCGTTATTTGAAAAATCGCTCGTACCCGTCGAATTATGTTTTTAGTTGCGCATTTTCTGAAGCAATTTTCATTTATACCGAGTGGCCCAAAAAAAACTTATGAAATCAAGGCCAACTTTTTTAAATGGAAACCCCTCTTTTCTGTATTTTTATTCAATTCTCCATCAAATTCTGATAATTTTTTATGTAACATAACATACCTATCTTTAACCGTTTTCGAGATAATGGCGTCTGAATATAGCATATGGAAAATTTTCAAAAATTACCCTGACATTTAC
>NW_019422820.1:2775-3751 GCF_000390285.2 Anoplophora glabripennis | reverse complement strand
AAATCGCTAAAATTGACTTGAAAGTTATACCAAAACTAAACTAAATAAGCTTTTTAAATCGTAAAATTAACCTAATAATAAATAATTGACCTAGCGGTCTCGAAAAATAAAAAAGTTATTGGATAATTCATTGTATAGGATAATTCTTTTATTTTTATTTTACAAAAATATTAAGAGCAATAAAAGTATATTAATTCCTTTATTATTTAATTTTTAAATAATAATTTTTTCGTTATTTTCGACAAGTTCTTTAGTTGAACATTCTGACATTCATCTGAGCACGCAATGACTGCACAGCATTCCAGGCTCGATGACAGTTACAATTTTTCGTAGAACATTTTCCACTACATGAAAAAAAATATTTTTAAAGCATATGTAACGCAGTTTCTCCTTCCAAATAATTAAAATCCTAACAACCATTTTCGATTTTCCATCCATGTATCAATGGATCTAGAGTTACAATTTCACTATTTGTAGTTTTTTTTTACTCGCTTTAGACATTCAATAAAATAATTGACCTATACCAAAAAAATATATTTTAAAGTAGAAGATTATTATGCTTTTTTAGAATTAAACTCTGTTCGGTAGTTTTTGAGAAAAAAATTCCGAAAGTTTGTCGATTTCGTCACTTTTTCCACATTAAATTGTAAATAGCTCGGAAACGAAGCATTTTTAGAATTTTTTATCAAATAACAAAACGTGTTTATTTTGATCCATTTTACAATAAAAACTTTTTTCAAAGCCATTCGGCGCGTATTTTTTTTTACAATTTTTTTGTTTATAAAAATTGACTGATCACGCCGAAAAATATAAAAAAAAAAATATGTAAATTATCAGAAAAATAAACTTTATAAAATAAAAAAAGTTTCATTCTGTAGGTTTTTGTTTTAAAAATTTAGTCGGTTACCTTCATTTAGAAGCATCTTTTTAGGGGTGAACCGCTCGCCTACTAGATTTTATTAATTGTTTAAATAAA
>NW_019422820.1:0-1116 GCF_000390285.2 Anoplophora glabripennis | reverse complement strand
CAGTCCGGTCTGCCGAGGATGTGAATCGGCGGATGAAACTTCTCTGCATATCCTGGGCGAGTGCCCGGGATTTGCACGTAGCAGAATGGCGCTCCTTGGGAGACCCTATTTGGAACCCAAGGAGCTGAGAGAAGTGTCAGCAAGGAAGCTTTTGGACTTTGTAAAAAGGACAAATCTACTTGCTGAATAGGACTAGTAGTGGGACGCACAATAGGCCTAATTAGGCCGCAGTGCTATGGGACTTTTCAAGGACCAACCACTAGATGAAGATGAAGATGAAGATGAAGATGAAGAAGGCCATATTAGAGTAAATGTAGGTGCGGCATCATCGGTAGGCATTTAATTGAGCCTTATTTTTATGAATATACATTGAACAGCGTGAGTTACCTAAATTTCAGTGGCTCGTAATGTCACCAGATCTAACACCCCTCGATTTTTTAATGAGGGTTTTAAAAAATAAGGTTTACAAAACACCTTCGCGAGATATTAATCATTTGAAAGAAAAATTCACAAACACTTGTAATGAGTTAAACGGCGAAATGTTAATAAACGCAGCCCACAAAGAAGTCAGGCGAAGATTGAATATGTGTCTTGAAATGAGAGGGAGTCATATAGAGAATAGATTGTAATATGTATGGAATATCAAAGCGGTTGGCTCATTTTTTAAGTTTAGTTGTTGCTATCAGCATCTTTTGTTTTAACTGAATTAAAGAATTATCGAGTTTAATCCTTTTATTTATTCTTAATGACATTTATACACTTTAAACAACTAACATTCAATTATTTTCCAACGCTAATGTAATCTTTAGGTGGTATTTCTTTTGAGACTCTTTAGGACGATATTGCTTGTAACTTTTAAACGGGAAGTAATACAGAAAAATGTCTCTAATAAAAGTTTATTAGAAAAAAGAGAGCTTTTAGCAGAAAAATTTTTTGGGTTTTCTGTCAAATCCCAAAGATAATACTTTAGATTGAAAATGGAGCTTACTTCATCCCATTTAACACCACGTGTCCCAAATTTTATTTAAATTTTTTGTATCCTCACAGTAGGCCTATACTGTCGAGTTTGAGACACCCTGTATATGTAATATAAAAAATGTAACAAAATTCTCACTT
>NW_019422819.1:3009-3740 GCF_000390285.2 Anoplophora glabripennis | reverse complement strand
CCCTCTGGAAAGTTGATTACCACATACTTTATAACTCCTGAGGCGCTTCGTTTTGACGAGTCTGTGTGGTACTTTTCCTCTGCGACTTTTCTCGATTCCTCTGCTTTTGCACTCGGAAAAGTCCAAAAACATGGCAATTTCCTGGGGTCTTGAAAAGTCAACACCACATCTTTTATTTTTAGCTTAAGTAACTGGAAATTTTGATGCAAATGCCGATTTAAATTTGTGCGACAGAAATTCTTCCGACATAGACGTGTCTACCGGCCAAAACATGCCTAAATGACAGGGTACTGAAAATCAATGACCACATAGGTAAATTTTAGAAAAATTAATTGTAAATAATTAATTCAGTCAAAAAGTATGGTTGTCCGACAAATTTCAAGCCGCGTTTTTTCACGGGGTATGATAAATCGATCTAATTTTCATTATTTCCACTTTTAAATTTACTGTACAAAATAGTGACATAAGTGTCCGACGATTTAATGTCCGCAAATTATTAAAAAATCAATAAATCAATAAACGTGATGAAATTTAATTTTTTCACTCCAAAAATTTCATATTTATAAATGGTTATTAATTATTATTATGTAAATTATTATTTGTTTCAAATAAATAATTATAATATTGCTTATTTTATGCTTAAAAATTTAAAAGTTATAAACAAATGAAGTTATTTTTGAGGCGATTAATACGATCTTAGTGCATAATGCATTATTTCTAAATAAATTAAT
>NW_019422819.1:0-1798 GCF_000390285.2 Anoplophora glabripennis | reverse complement strand
TCAAATAGTTCTTAATTGATATTACTGTTCAATTACCATTCACTTGCAGTTTTTGGTGTTATACTCCCGATATTGCTTTGGTCATTTTTTCATAGGTGTGTTCATTTTGTAATTAGCAGTTCAGCTTGTTGCAATATAAATGGCTTTCAGATTACAAATTCAACGTTATAGTTGCGATCGGGATATGGTACATTTAAATAGAGTGGTAAATGTAGATGTTTTTGGAGATATTGCTATAAATCGACGAAATGACGCAGGTCACCCTCCAGCAATTGTTACACCTGAGACTCGAATATGTAATAATTGCTCTATCTATTATTTCAATTTCACGACGAATAGTTTGGAAGCAATTATTACATATTCGAGTCTCGGGTGTAACAATTGCTGGAGGCAGACCTGCGTCATTTCGTCGATTTATAGCAATATCTCCAAAACGTCTACATTTAACATTACCACTCTATTTAAATGTACCATATTTCGCAGGGCGAAAGCCCGATCGCAACTATAACATTGAATTTGTAGTCTGAATGCCATTTATATTGCAACAAGCTCAACTGCTAATTACAAAATGAACACACCTCTGAAAAAATGACCAAAGCAATGTCGGGAGTATAACACAGCAAAAACTGCAAGTGAATGGAAATTGAACAGTAATATCGATTAAGAAGTATTTGACAATAGTCCAACGAAACTGATATTTTTCAACATTCTAAATATTTGACGTACTCATAAATAATAGTATAATATTTCTAATATCTTCACATAAAATACTCTCTGCTATCGATATCGATAGATTACTCACAGTTGGATATCTAAACTACGATGTTCAATAAAAAAGCATATTTTTTTCTAACAGAATAAGAAGGTATATTTAAAAACACGCTATTTTTCGATACATATTTTGAAATATTGATTTAAAAACACGCGAAAAACTGTATCCTAAAGTTTTTTCGACTACTCTATCTCTGGGTGTTACTCTGGAGTTACTTTGGATACAATCATACGCTAATAACTCAAATAAAATATATAATTGATGGAGAAGAATGGCTAAGTGTGCTGACCAGATTGCACGTGGATACAGAAGTATTACTATAGCATCACTCCTAGCCTATTCGTTTATTTGTTTATGAAAAGTACACACATACACACACGCACGCACGCATACGCACATACACACTCACACAAACGAAGAATGGATACGCACTATATAGACGAATATATACGTATTATACAGTTTTTAAGCTTCATGGAGCTTTTACGCGACTAATAAGCATTTAAACACGTACTTGATACGCATTCGCATTATCAACTTTTAACATCGAATATCTCGGAAACTGTCCATTAGCGAACTTTGGGCCCATGAAGACTTTTGTTCCTCATAACAAAAACAACCTATTCCCAAAATTTCATTAAAATTGACCGAACGGAGTTTCCCATAAGGTTTGTGCGGGGTCCTTTGTCGGACAACAATACTTTTTGACTGAATTAATTATTTACAATTAATTTTACTAAAAATTACCTATGTGGTAATTGATTTTCAATACCCTGTTATTTTGGCATGTTTCGACCGGTAGACCCGTCAATGTCGGAAGAATTTCTGTCGGACAAATTTAAATCGACATTTGCAACAAAATTTCCAGTAACTTAAGCTAAAAATAAAAATATGGTCTTGACTTTTCAAGACCTCGGGAAATTGCCATGTCTTTGGACTTTTCCGAGTGGAAAAGCGGAGGAATCGAGAAAAGTCGCAGAGGAAAAGTGTGGTAGACTCGTCAAAACGAAGCTCCTCAGGAGTTAT
>NW_019422818.1:2728-3717 GCF_000390285.2 Anoplophora glabripennis | reverse complement strand
CAAGTGGTTTACCCCTCGATTAAAAGTCTCTTATTTTTCTTTCAAATTTGTGTTTTATTTTAAAATATTATTTTTTGATTACTACAAAATTTTCATTAAAAAATGTTTCTTAATTTAAAAATTAGGAGAATAAAATCAGTGATTTTGATAAAATGATTTCGGATTTTAAACCCATACGTTTACTTTCTGGGGGAATTGTGTAAGACTTTCTCCAGTGTTGGTTTTCTGGTACCCAAAAATTTTGCCTATTTAACAAACCATTCAAACAAAATGTTGCCTTGTAGGAAAAAACTATCTTACTTAAAAATTGCGGGTTGGCATCGTATCATTATTTCCTAATTCTAATCTACGTTCGCGACCATCTTCAGTAAATTCGTGATCTAAAGGTACTTTATATGGGTACCATTTGTTCTTCTGTAAATACCTATGTATTTTAGAACAGATTTATTTATTGACTATCCTACAGCTACTTGTCGAGTTGATTTGTGAGGATTTTGTTGTAAATCGAACAAAGCATTCAATTATGTGTTTTCTGGAACTCGAAGACGGTTGATTTTGTATTTGTCTCTTACGTGGCCAAAGTCTCTAAACTTTTTTTCTATCTTACTAACTACCGATCGTGTAATAAGCCTCTCCGGGTTCTTATCATTAAATAATTCGCAAACTTGCGTTCGAGTCCTATCACCATAACCTACCATCATCAAAATTTCTATTCATTGCTTCTCAGTTAAACGCGCCATTCTTTCAAATTTTACAACTGCACTTAACAATTAGTTATAGTAAGTCAAATTGTCATACTTGAGATTATCTTGAAATATTAATTCAAAAATATTGTTAAAATTATTAGATTGCATACTAACAATGGGGTCAATATATTTTGATGTTTTTTTTCTTCCTGTGTGGTCAACAATTTGAACATTTAATTTGATTTTTTTTCTGTCTTATTAATAAATAAATAAATAAATAAATATATAAATAAATAAATAAAT
>NW_019422818.1:0-1384 GCF_000390285.2 Anoplophora glabripennis | reverse complement strand
ATTATTAAATAATTACCTTTGAAAAATGTAATTTCCCTTTAGTCTAAAATTCTTTCACCTTTTGTTAACAATTATTTAATAATTGTTTATGAAATAAAGTAGTACAACGTTTTATGGTAATTATATCTTTTTATTATAAAAGTATTACAAATAATAACAATATTTTCTATCACGCGCGCTCGCTATGGGACCTATAGCGTTCCAAATGTTCACTTTGGGATTATCTAGTCGAGCTACCCCAGATTAAGTACAAAAGGATTTTTGTATGTGGTCCAGAAATCGAAATAATGAAGATTTTGAAAATAAGAACGCTTTACCGAGTAGCGGTACCCCCACTCTGCCGTCCGTTCCAGTTAGCTCGCGCCGCGCTTGAATGCTTCGGTTTGACGCACAATTAAAAATGCAGAAGTGGCTAAAATGAACCACAGTATTTTTTTTTTTATTGAAAATATGTCTTCAGCTTCAATCTCTGTAAGAATGGACACTGCAGCACTTAAATAGCGGCCTGTAGAATTTTTTGAAAAAAAAATCATCTATGCTCTAGAACAAGGGTCGGCAACTGGCGGACCGCGGTCCCGGTCCGGACCGCGGAAGGTAAAATACTGGACCGCCAAATTTTTTTTTAAAGTATAAATTGCTCAAATAAATGATTTAAAAAATGTTTTTTACGTTTAAGTGCCAATCTTATCATTTTTTCTAGTATTTTACAATTGTGTGAGTGTTTCGAGTTCTTAATTAGTAAGCAGACTAAATTTGAGTCCAAATTAAAATAAAAAATAAGAAATGTGAATTTTTTTTCTGGACCTCGTTAAAAATTTTCAAAAGTATCCGGACCCCACCTAAAATTACTTGCCGACCCCTGCTGTATAGCTTCAATTATTTATACAGACATACATAAGTACTTATGTATGTTAAGAAAACTAGTATTTATTAATATTTTAATACATAAATGTACAAATTTAAAACAAATGACTTTATTTAAATAAAACCAGAATTATCCTTCTTACCATGTCAACTAATGGTGCAGTTACCTTACGTGCAGGTAATAATTTTTTTACATACAGAGGTATATATACTCTCCAGGATATGTAAACTTTGTAATCTCTGTATCTATCTTTTTCTTTTAAGCTACTTCAAATCTAACAGATGAGTAAGAACAACAATACTCAATACTGGCATCTCGAAAACGCTTCTTGTTGGGTGTTGCTAGAATGCACCCTTTGCAAATAAAGAGCAAATATAGGTATGCAGCGTATTCATTAGCTTTTAACGTCTATAATATTTAATATACTGTTACAACATCCAACGTAAATTGGTAATGAAAAATTCGCTCACTCTGAATTCAAACAATTGTTTTCCTATAAAATCGTCCGCTATCACCCGT
>NW_019422817.1:2208-3750 GCF_000390285.2 Anoplophora glabripennis | reverse complement strand
ATGACACACATAGCTTGCAAACTAACTCATAACTTATCCAATGTTATCGATCTAAGATATATTTAGTTAGCTAGCAAATAGTTGAATTAACATTAACAGTTGAATTAACATTGCTCAACAAATAGTATTATCATTTTAACAGAATTGGGTGTGGACTTGTTTTAACAAGAAATTGTGTTCATTTTGAGTGAAAACTTACTAAAATTTTTTTACGGTATACAGACTGGTGTCAACTAATAATAAATATCATAAAACTAATTTTTTATCTGAACATCTTTTTTAGAAACAAGCAAAATTATTCGAATGTAGGTAAGATATAGGTAACCTAGAATATATGTATACAGGCCGTTACAAATTCGTTTCTCACTACAGGGATCTCGGTAACGGTAAGAGATACAAAGTAGCTTAAATGGGGGCAAAGTTGCGTAACCAGGGGACCAACATTATGCCCCTAAAAATCAAGGCTAACACGATTAGTTTTCGAAATATTTGAAAAAAAACCGAAATTGTGGAAATCCGTTTTTGTTTAATTTCAGCCTTGTTTGAGGTGATATTGAAAAAAGAAGAACACTTTCACATGGCCACTTTCTGTCCTCTATCGAATGGCATAATCAATTCTTATATGTAACCTTTCGTCTTTCCAGGACCATCATCAACTTCATTTTTTAAATACGGCCCTGGAAATTTTATTACATTTTTTGCAAGCCTTCATCACTCCCAATACTGTACTGCCTCAGTTCGAACCAGTTTCAGACGTTTTGTCTCGAAAAATTCATCTTCAGTGTATTTGTTCCAAATTTATCTAAATGTTTTATTTAGATTTCTATGTTTATTGAATTATCGTACGCCACAAGTGTCGTTAGACCCTGTGAAATCCATCTAGTTACTTAAACTATTACCACCATGCATTAAAATAAAACATTATTAGAGTTTAATTCCCGTGTCCATAGTTAGTTATTTCTAGGCTTCTCGAGTGCTCAAAATTCAAACAAATTCCGATCTATTTTTTTCAGGATATTCATACAAATGCTTCTGACATGCTCTTTCACAGTTGCGGTTACAGATATAATAAATTCCGATAATCTTACTCTTATCTTCATTTTCAACCTTTGCCAAAACGAAAATGTTTTTGAACATTTACTGAAATTTTTTAAAGATTCAGTTGGCGTTTTGGTTGTTCATATGCAATTTTAAGAATTAATTTGTCATAATAAAATTAAAATTGTAATAATATTTTAATTTTGACGGAACAACTTATTGGGTTATGTATGACCAAGTGATGGTATTAGTTCGTAATAATAAATGTTTTATTGTAACGCGTGGTGGCAATAGTTTAAATAACTAAATGGATTTCACAGGGTCTAACGACACTTACAGTGTACGATAATTCAATAAACAAAGAAATCTAAATAAAAAATTTAGATAAATTTGGAACGAATACACTGAAGATGAATTTTTGAGACAAAACGTCCGAATCAGGTTTGGGTTGAGGCGGTACAGTATTGGGGGTCATGAAGGCTTGCAAAAAATGTAATAAAATTT
>NW_019422817.1:0-381 GCF_000390285.2 Anoplophora glabripennis | reverse complement strand
CTACCCCTACTTTTTTTTCAAATGGAAACATAAGGCATGAGGGGGCTCGTTGAAAAGCTTATAGAAAACCGAATCCAGCCATACCAAATAAACAAGTTTTATTTTTTCAATAACAAGGTTTTTAGGATTGTATAAAACACCTACTTAACAAGTGAAATAAAATTTAATTATCTTCAGTGTTATCCTCCATGAATTTGCACAGAATAAAATAAAGAATTTGAAACTGTATCTATCACTGCTAACGCAAAAAAGATATATTTTTTATGTTGTGTTTTTTTGGCACCACTTACTTGTCAGGCTTTCTAGTTAAGTTTTCGCTTTAGTTGTAAATTGGAGTTCGAAACGTTACTATTGTGTCAAAATCAAGTTATTTACTGAATT
>NW_019422816.1:0-3728 GCF_000390285.2 Anoplophora glabripennis | reverse complement strand
GAACGAGGCTGCGGCGCGGCTGGATTATCGCTCACGCCTCTCGTTCAGAATCCGTGGAAAATGTTTCGCGGAATTACATCCAGTCGTTAGCGCGCTTAATAGAAGAATTAGTGCAGGTTTAAACAGATTATGAAATAAAACTCAAAAGATACATTTATTTGTTTATTTATTTGTTGAAATATACACTACCATAACAGTTTCACCAAAACACTAGCACAACACAAAACAAAATGAGAATATTTTTTAGGTTAGCTTTGTTTGGCTTTTTTACCGCTCGGCGCTCACCGTTCTTGGTTCCTTTCAACCAATCAAAACCCGTAAAGTAAACGCATGCGTATTAATACGCTGGTACGTCGCCCCACTTTTCGGCTTCAAGTCAATTGCAAAATGATCAGTATAGGATAGAAGTATGTGGTCGTGACTCGATTTTTGTGGATTTTGTACTGTTTTACTATGAAATTCCAAACATGAAATTTTGGGCTCCCACCGATGGTCTTTGACCATGGGTCTACCAACAGTACCGGGTTCTTTGAACATCGTCTGCTCCGACTTCATATATATCGGAACATCGGTGAAAATTTTGAATTTTCACCGACTTTGACTGGATGGCTTTGGTAATCATAATCATTCTCAAATACAGGACTGTGTTTCAATGGTGTATTTGCATAGTACCATCAACAATAACAAAGAAAAATTTCAACTGCAGTTAATAACTACCGCTTACGAACCTCACAAAAAGATAGCAATAACGACAAAGTTATTTTCAACCACAGTTAAGTAAGTGACACGAACGCCACTGTACTGTGATCTATTTTCGATACCCACTCCCTGCATTTATACCATAAAAATCCTTATACTACGATTAGATCCGCTAAACGATCCTCATTATCACCTTCACATCCATATCAAACACGTTAAGTATCAATAAAATTGATTTTTATGCCAGGCATTTTTT
This sequence comes from Anoplophora glabripennis, assembly GCF_000390285.2. Lineage (NCBI taxonomy): Eukaryota > Metazoa > Arthropoda > Insecta > Coleoptera > Cerambycidae > Anoplophora > Anoplophora glabripennis. The sequence goes on along the minus strand of NW_019422816.1, from coordinate 2,773 downwards.
TACGTTTATGTCCCCTGAAGCGAGAGGTCCATAAAATTTTGCCAGCGGGAATGATTTAAACGCCTTGTAAGAGAGCCATGCTCGATAAGTTGGTACTAAAAGTGTAATTTAGGAGATCTTTATGCTAACGACTAGTCTTGAATTAAATTTGTTTCTATTTAATTTATTGGGTATTTTTTTTAATCTCAGACAACATTGGGTAGATAGTAATCTATTTATTTGAATGACAATTTAATAGCGGCGTAAATCAAACGATATTTAAAATTTAAATGGAATTCTATAAGATAAATCAATGCGCGGACATTTAAAAAAAAATTGGATATACAAATATATCACTCAAAGCAATATGACTCGAACCACGATAAAACGACATATTTTTTTGTAAACTCTGAAGTTTTCCAGTGTGGATTTTGTTAAATATTCTCTTTCCAGTACGACTGGAAAAATATTGTTAGTAGGTATAATTTAAAAATACGAGTGAAATCGGCTCTCCTGTGGCAACCTGGTAAATTTCAACATCCCGGAACACTTTTCTTGACATGTGTCGCTTGTTTTTGCTTCATTAGAATAATGAGATAAAAAAAATCCGCGAGGGAAGGCGAAAGTCACCGTGACATTCGTCGGCCTTCCATTGTATTAAAGATATACACCGAGAAAACAACTTCGCTTGTATGTTATCATTTCTACACGAAGACAAGTATATTGTCAGGAAATGTGTTTTTTTCTGCGATGGGTACATACTGTTTTCTTACGACCTTTAAATAATTGAAAGAAAATATTAAAACTTTGTTGAATTTTGAAAAAAACATGGAAACTCATCAATTTTGCTAAAGCATATGTGTTAAAAATTATTATTGTCGTATGGAAAGTACCGAACAGTTTCTAAATTCACTCCACTTTCTAATCTAACCTACGAAACCGTCTCCCGTCCATTTACGCGGTGTCAACTCCGACAAAAGTAGATACCCATGTTAAACGGCCCTTCACATGAAGCAAAAGGTGCGGGACGGTAAACGAAATTTTCAACTAAGTTTTGAAAATTTCACAAGCAATCCGTTAAGAAGTTCCCAGCCGCCTCCAAATACCAAAACCGACGAATGCTGTTGGCAGAGCGACCGCTGACAATGCGCGGAACGTGTCAAAAAACCACCTCAGTTCTAAATTTTGGGAAAATATAGAGTTTCACAAATACATCGAAATTTGAACTGAGTACCAAAACCCATACGGGACGAGCAGATTCTAAAGATGAGGAAAATTTGGAGAGATGTCTAGATCCAAGGCGGAGATCGCTGCAGGACTTCTGCGGAGTCATCATAGGAGATGTTCAAACGTCAACCTTGGTACGTTACGACTCGTGCCAAAAACAATTTTAAGGAGAAAAGTTTCAGTTGAAACCCTTCGAAACCATAAGGTAACCCAGAATGGTTAAAGACGAATAAATTACAAATTTTGCAAACACTCTGAACCCCNGACTTTTAAAAATGAAGGAAATCAACCCATAACTCCCGCTAAGAGGGCGGCCCTGCCAGATGCCCGGATGCTCGGAAAATTTTGTAACGTAATGTCACGAACAAATCGTCAGCTGAAGCGAACAGCGTTGCCAAGTTCACATCATAATCTGTAGTTCACATTTAATTAATCGGCTTTAGTATAAGGATACATATGTACGAAACCAATAAAATGCAAGTAAATAAAGGAATACGCTGCATTTTATTATAAATAATTTTAATAATTGTATTGACTTAGTGCAAAATGTTTTAACAAGCCTGGCTTCTCGAAGTCAATTTCCGTTAAAAGAAAATAAATAAAGCAGAGGTTTGTAGGCACACTGTATTTTATCAAATAAAAAAAGTCGGCACCCTAAATACCCGAATATACAAAATATACTACAAACGGTTACAAAATCATTAATAATTTCAAGCGTTTATTCAAATCTACCACCCTCAATATCTACCGCATTTTTCCCGCAAAGGAGTGAACATCACATCATAAAGATGGATAAGGATGTGGATTGGAAAGACACAGACACACGAAACAGCTAGTTTAGTCTATTTCCAATTGTTTAAAGTGTCGGTCGTGATGGCATTTTATACGAATACCGAATATGTGGATATGGTGATTTTATACCGAACGCAAATGCCGCTGCAATTGAATATCGCAGGCGTTTCCCTGATCGACAGAACTTCACAAGCCCGCGGACAATTGTACAAGTCTTCGTAACACGGGTTCTATCATACCGCGCAGAGAACGTGCAAAAGGCATCGACAAAATGACTTAAATGTGATAGAGGCTGTTTTAAATGTAGTCGAGGAGCAGCGTACTATTTCCACGAGAACAATTTCAAGACGACTGGAGATATCACAAACCAAAGTTTGCCGGATATTGCGCGAGAATTCACTCAACCCGTACCATTTTCAAAAAGTTCAAGCTTTAGAACCAGCTGATTTCCACAATCGTCTTGAATTTTGCAATTGGTTCCTAAACCGAATTGCAGCAGGACCCAACTTTATTAACAGAGTGCTCTGGAAGGATGAATGCTGTTTTACTCGAGCTGGCATTTTAAACAGGTAAAGAACATATTACTTTCTCAAAAACAATAAGTACCTACCTAGATTACACCAAAGTTTACATTTATTATGTAAACTTTGGTTATACGTAACTGCATATTGAATAATAAACTAAAATACTAAAACTGTATTATTTAACATAATAAATTATAAAACGTGAAAACGTTAATAATATTAAAAATGATAAATTGTAATAACCGTACATT
>NW_019422815.1:0-3728 GCF_000390285.2 Anoplophora glabripennis | reverse complement strand
TATAACCGACCACTTCGTACACTCGATGCACCTGGCCGACTACAGCTAGTACCAGAACACAGTGCGTATGCGGCGGTATTTCAGATTTTACATTCAATTTCATTTTAAATTTGAAACGGTTCATCTTACGCCTCCTAAAAATGATGATACGATTTTCGTTTGATAAAAGACCGACAATTTTTTGCTCTACTTTGCATCGTTTACGATCGCACTATACGTACTTTTTTAATTATTTATGAATTAAGTAATTAGGCTTTTTTTTCTTCCATAATATCTCGTGCAAATTGATTTTAAATAGATTTCTAAATGTGTATGCCTAAATTACGTAAATTTACATTGTAAAAATGTTATATGTTATAAATATAATAAAATACAATGGGTTTTTAAAAAGAATATGTAAATATATCTATGAAAAATGTAAAATTGAATAAAATCTGGTAAATCACATAGTATTTTATGTAAATTTTTCCCACACATACAAATGTATGGCGAAAAGCCTCATTGGCTATTGCATTCTGTCATCTGTTTTATCGTTGCTACAAATTATCATTCCCTTTTGTGTACCTTGAAAACATCACATTAATGCGGACATCTATAAAGCATTCAGTCATCCTTTTAAGGATGCATTTTTATTATTTTTGGTCATGAACATCAAATATCTAAAAAAATCTGGAAACAACATTGGAACGAATCCAAAGATTCTTCTTGAAAATTCATCCGGATCGAAAACAAAAAATGTATATCTAAATCAGAAAGAAAAGTCTTCAATTACTTAAACAAATTTAATGAAGCAGAAGTTGACAATATAGACATATTCATTTCTTTTTCAGTTGTGTAGCTGGTAATATTCCTAATCCAAAAATAACCGCCCATGGTATTATGTAAATATTATTTAAAATAATAAAATAACTCTTAAAATCCATTGCGTAAATTCACATAATAATTTTGTTAACTTTTTTTAAGCTTTGCATCGATCAATTTATTCGATACAATACCCTAATGCCTGCCCTGTCGGCCTGATGGCGTGCCGGTGAACAATCTATTTTTTTTTTAAGAGAAACGTTGACTGCACATTTCATTGTCGTTTGTACGTGTAAGCGAGTAATTCTTCTTTTTTATATTATACAACGATTGTTACAAATTTGTATTTCTTTATCTCCATTTTTCTTCTAGCGAAAATTATTTGCTATAGCCACTCATCTTCCGGTCGGCATCGATTCGATATTAGTAACCTTAAATAGGCGACGCGGTATTATGCACGTGAATTTTTAATTTTTTTTTTTTGCAGTCGAACTTACCAAATAATGCGACCATCAAAGGAATGTCCAGGTGTTGAATCGACGTCAAACTTCTAGTATATCAATGCAGATGAATCACACTTCACAGGCTGACGATTAAAAAATATTTGGCTGATGAGTTTTATCGGAGGTGAATCAAAAACTGATGTGGAAGGAATGTCGTTAATCGTTTGTTATTCATGTGATATGCGTGTTAAAATGCCTTTTGATATTATATCTCAGATACAAAGTGTCGATTACCCTCTCGAAAAGTATCAATTTGATTAGCATCTACGTTTCTTACATTTTTGTAATTTAAGAGATACTATTTGTAGGACAAAAGGTTGAAATTGTTAAAATATTACTGTTGTATTTAAAAATATATATTTAGTATTCGTATTTGTGCAGGTATTTTTATTTATCGCGGATTATATTGAAGACATGAAGACGCAAAAATTGTTAATAGAATTTATTATTATTATTATAGTCCTCTATACAGGGTGATTCACAAACGGTGACCAGAACTGAANTAAAAACTCGTAAATGAAATAATTTGAAATTGGGCACATATATTTACGTAAACATTGTCCAAAATCTGAGGCCTTTTTCTAAAATGCTCCAGTGGCGGAGATACAGGGTATAAGTGGCATATTTTTCTAAACAAAATAGTACGCCACTGCTTTACGGTAACAATCATGATATTTTCGGATTCGTCTTTTCTTCTATCTAACGACGCGTCCTAGATAAAAACTTTATACGAAAGACCCCTCTTAAAATTCAACAAAGAATACGAGGTTTCATTTTTGGTCACCGTTTGTGAATCACCCTGTATTATGTGGAAAAGCTATCACAAATACACCCATATGTACCATGTGTTTTCGTAAAACTCTACAAGAAAATTGTGTTAAATTTATTGCAGTAAAATTTAATAATGTACTAAATTCTACCAACCATCTGTCTATGTTTTTGTAGTAAGTACTAACATCATATTCAGGAAATATTTATAAATTCAATAATTTTGTTTTTATTTGAAATTCTATAAAAATAGAAAATTTTCAAAATATGTTGAAGAAAACATAACCTTATTTTTTCATAAAGACATGAATCTTAAACAAGAACGCTGCTTTTTCACGCACATAACATTACATAACCTCTTTTTCTGTTTTCCTAACCATAAGCCTAAGATAAGAAGTAAGAACTAAGAACACTGAACACTTTACTCCAGATCTTCTCCTCTTCTTCTTCATCTTCTTCGAATAAGTATATCGCGCGCGATTTTTTTGAATTTTTGAAACGGGTTACTACACTATTACAAAACAGAATCCAAATTTCATATTTGTTGACACATATTAGTCACAATATACGTAAGTCAGCAAATTCAGATGAACAAATAATTCTTACAGTAGTAATTTAAATTTCTATAGATTCTCATCATAAATAAATACGTAATCTTTACATTTATGTTTAAAAAAATAGAGGTATATACATGATAATATAACATTTTAACTGTTTATTTATTTGAAAATATTATGCTTATATTGACAATAGATTTGATTTTAAAAATAAAATTCATTCCAACAAGGATTCAAACACTATCTTGCTTAATAATTAACAAATATACTTTTTTCAATTTTGTAAATAATATAGCTGAATATAATGTTAAAATAATAAAGATTTGCATATTAAAAATAAACAGTTGCTAAAAATACTACATTTTTAATCACTCAACAAAAAAAAATTAAGAAGCGAAAAATTTTCAAATTTTTTTAGTGTTTTTAGAAACGCTTCAATTTCGTGAATAATGGTCGTATCGAGAAAAAAAGATGCATCTTGAAGCTTGAACATTCTAGTTTTGAAATCTTGAGATGAAAATGTTTTTTAAGTGCAATCAAAACAATTGGTACAAGGCAAACATTTTTTTGTGGCTTAATCAATGCCAGGGTCATTTAGCCCGATTCCTCAGCTTCAATTTGTTTTTTTTTTAATTTCTGTACGATTATTTTTCATTGAGATATCGGCTATTGAGTGAAAACTCACCTTTTTTTTAATCATCGATATCTGAACTACTGATCGTCCAGCGAACGGAAGATGAGTTTTGGAAAGTTTAATTAATCATCTTCAAGGGCCTTTTGGTATGTTTGAGAAAAAAAAATTATACTCAGTATTAATTTGAAAAAGTGCAAAAAATGACTTTCTGCTGTTTTGGAAAATCCAGGACTACTTTGCGAATATTGCAAAAAGTACCAATGTTTGATAGTTTGTTCAATACATGCCCATGAGGCCTGTAAATTTTGAAATCGATCGGTTTTCCTTTCCTGAATCGTCAAAGTTTTATAAAAAAAATTAAAGGAGCAGTTTTATTGCTTTTTAAACATCAATTAATCACGATTAAGATGAAAAAAATTTTTTGCGTTATTTTCTTACAATTTCACGTTAAATACTCATCAAATA
>NW_019422814.1:0-3727 GCF_000390285.2 Anoplophora glabripennis | reverse complement strand
ACACAAAGAGTCAATAAAAAAATTATAATATATATTTGATGAAATATTATTTTTATATTTCTAATGTTCTTTGTAAATGTTTTGTACTTAATTATTTTTCCTTTCTTTATGTGGTTGCGTGGAAGTGCGAGGAATCGAACGCCGTCACTATTTAATTAATTTTTTTAATTGTACAAATAATAATGCGAATAAAGACATTTATTATTATTATTATCGTATCATTCCTGAGCCCAGCGGCAGCGATTTGTTACACTTTGAAGGTTTATGACACTGCTTTATATTTTATGGATATTTTCCTAACATCTAGCGCTACACTCTTGACTCCGTAAACATTTCTATTATTAAAATACTGTACTAATATTTGGATGAACAGTACCCAGAAAAATAAAAGATCATTCATTCGAATGTAAAGTGATTTCTAATTCCACTATAGTTATTTCATGTGCAACTAACTATTCCAAATGTATTCAGTCTATTTATTTAGTTATCTTCATTTTTTCTTTACAATTATTTTAACCTTCTCTATCTAATATTATCACATATTTTATTTTAGAATAAAAAATTTAAGTATATTTTTAAAATGAAAATTTCAAGAACAGGAGTGCAATAAGTACTTAGCTTTCAAGGACACAAACGTTCCATATAAGGTGTTATTAAAAAAATTACAAATTATTTAATAAACTGACATTTTCAATTAATATTTTATATATGTTGTTTTACTTTGGAATGAAATATGGAATATTTTCTATTAATACCTGATACTAAAATATTTTTTAATTTATTGTTAAAATTGATGTTGTTGGTTATTTTTCAATAACCCACTAACACACATTTATTTGTAACATCTTTCTGTCAAAATCTTTAATAAACATGATCTATTAGCACGCGGACGACAGCAGTTTTTACCTGCTACTGATAGAGTCCCACATCCAATCACTATCTAATAGTTGACATATCTCAGCCTTAAGTCTTTTGATGTCCATGAATCAGTTTCATGTATGTTCTGAAGAATACGTATGTTGACTTGAAGAATATACAGCTTGGCCAAATTCATCATTTTGTCCGCGAGATGTGCAGATCAAGAAGAGAGGAGACAAAGGCAGCATACATTAATAGTAGAACAGAGAATGAGCTCCGGTGCTAGTCTGGTAACGTTGTCAAAGTGTAGGTTTGTATTGTGCTGTTCGAATCAGGANGTAACGTTGTCAAAGTGTAGGTTTGTATTGTGCTGTTCGAATCAGGACAACTGTTGTTGACAGTTTACATAATTTAAAAGCAACAATAACTATATCGGCGTTAAGATAGAAACGAACAGCCGCTAAGTAAGGTTGTCATTAGTACCTATTGTCCGATTTTTGAATTCTGGTCAACTGTATAACAAACTGCGAGATAAGAATGAATAAATGCAGATCATCTGCTCTAACAGAAATGTACAGTACCTATTTTTTTAATTTTCTGCTTAGCATCTTAAATATTTTTTCAGTAATTTATCAAAAATTGTTTTATCTTCCAATTTCTGAATAATCGTAAAACTCTTAGGAAGCGTTTTAGGAAAAGATACTATTCTTATTTCTTTGTTTATTTTGACCAGAAGAATCGGTCTTCCCATACCAAATATCTAGTATGTTAAGAGACACGCAAATAATTATTTAGAAATAAAAAAATAACGCAGGTGGACAAAATTTATTTTTGTTTTTAGATCATACCTATCATTTCTTATAGATTTTAATGTGCTAAAGCCAAATTTGAAGGGTACGAAAATTTTCATCATTTATCTCACTACCTTAGGTAAATATAGCGATTTTAACCTACCTAGGTGATGGATTTCCAATGTATTTCTGGGTGCTGAACACGAATCTGATATTCAAATTTGGCGGACGTACCTTTTTAGGGCAAAAAGGACGAAAAAGGGCAGAAACTAATTATATTGAAAAAATAAATGTAAGGTGTGTTTTCCTATGTATTTTGTAGTTCAGTAACCACGTGAATTTACCTGGAAAATTTTGCGGTAGTTCATAATATAGTAGTAGTAGTAGTATAAGTTGTATATTTGGTGATTACCACCTTATTTTGAACTATTTTTTTCGAATTTATATTTTGCCACCTCGTATCTTTGCTATTCAAAGAAAAAAGTGGCATGAAACCAATTTTTGTATATATCTTGTTTCTGGTTGGTTTTACAACAAAAGATTATGTATTAAATTAAACTACACAATTTTCTCTACAAAATGGGTCCCTATCATTTTTTCATAAAACTAACCGTTTTCACGTACGAGAATTACAAAGTTTACCATGTAACGTGTAAAACAATATGCATTTAATGTGTTAAGTCCTACCTCTCGGATGCAACAGTTGACGACGTCGTCTCTTTTCAACAGGGCAAGCTCAAATTTCTTAATGTGTTGCAAAAACACCTTAATCTTCACGAGGTTATAAAAGTATTTAATGAAAAAGATGCTGATAAAGAAAGTATAGCTAAAGCTGGAGAATACTTTCTTCTCAGACTTTACGGCTATAATAACATACCTCAGAACACTTATAGGCACCAATGTTTCATAAAATCAGCATACACGAATAAATTTAACATCGCTTCATTGCCTCCTACAGAAGCAGCAGCAAGACAACATTCATTTCGAATGTATCATCAGGTACAGCAATGGATTGGTAACGAAAAACCTGCAGATCAATGGGGATAGAAGAAAGACAAGAATGGTTTTGTCCCTCTGACTACACTCCAAGCCCCTGCTCCAGAGGTTCTTAAACTAATTTCTTGTAAATGCAAGAAAGGATGTCGGGGAGCATGTGAATGTAGGAAAGCAGCAGGGCTCAACGGTTCTATAATCAAACTGTGACAATAGGTGTGATAACATGCCCGAAGCATTGGAAGATAGTGATGACGATGAAGACACTGATGCCATCTTAAAACCACAGTCTAATGAATTCGATACAGAAAGTAGAGAAGAATTGATCCCACATGAGACTTCGTTGCATTCAACTACCAAAAACATCTATAAAACTGGTCCCTCAGGAGTATCAAAGCGAAAGAAGTTATTGTAATTTTCATTTATCAATTAATGTGTGGATTAGGCCTACTGGGGAAACCACAGAAAAAAAAAGTGCGATCTGGTGATAATACTTTTAATTGCACGTTAAATGGCGACTTTTGTTAGTGTCCTATCCAAAACGGGTCAATTTTATGAAAAATGGTTAGAATAGTTTTAACCCTTCGTAAGGCTCCTACCACTTTCATGGTCAGCCACAAAGTTTGGACAAAAGATTCATGTTCAACACACAAAAATACATAGGAAATCAGTCATCTAAGTTAAAATCGGGATAGAGTCGGTATTTTTCATATTTATCGAAGGTAATATTGAAATAACTACATATTGAACATATGTAGAAGAGATCTGTCCCTGTAATTATAAAGAAATCTAAACGATGAAAATCTTTTTACTCTTCAAATTTGGTCTGATGTAAAAACCCAAAAAAAATTTTTTTTGTGTTTTGTCGGCCTGCGTAAACTATCGAAATTGAACCTGCTAACGAAAAAGCTCAAATGAAATCATTATATATCCAATATTTTGTTCCTAGGCATTATTACTGATCACTATAAATAAAGATTAATACGAATATATATATTTTTTCGTTGTAAGAATACTCTTTGAAGTTTATTTCTCAACTCAACTATACAAATTTTGACAGTATGTAATTAGTGGTAAAAATATGG
>NW_019422813.1:0-3730 GCF_000390285.2 Anoplophora glabripennis | reverse complement strand
AAAACGAAAATATTCAAATTGATAGCGGCGATATAGCGCTTTGACAGATGACGTTTAAGTTCATTTGCTATACGCTACGCCCTACGTCCAAATATTCAGAACCAACTTGACCACGTTATTTGAACGCTCGTTATTTCATTCCGTTATTTTTATTAGGTCGAGTTTTATATGAATCACGCTGTATAGCATTTAATCTGTTGCTACTTCTTTTATTATAGGGTTAGTCAAAAGTATGGAAACCCCCAAATATCTCATCGGGAAAGAATTTTTGGTATAAATGGTAAAAGTTTCAATATTTTTCACGCAGCCGATGGTAACCTTGACTTTGAGGTCAAAGTCAAGGTTCAAGGTCATATCAAGATCAAGTTGATTTTTTAAATGGCGACCCTCCTTTTCTGCCCCAGAAATGGAAAGAGCAGAATTTTCTGCGTCCGAGTATGATATTGACAGTGACCTCAAGGTCAATGATCAAGGTTAAACAATCTTTGAGAGGTACCTGATAGTACTCCTTAGTGACTTTCATCTTGAGGTCAAGGTCGAAAGAACATGTCAAGGTCATATCGGTTTTTGGAGTAAGCAACCCCTTATTTCGATGCTAGAATCGACGCAAGAAATAAGAGAGCGTATAATTCTATATGTTATTATGATCTTAAACGTGACTTTAAGGTCAATGGTCAAGGTCAGGTAGAGGTCAAGTGATTATTGCGGCTGTCATTTTTTAATTCCGACGACAATTTTTTAGTGGTCGGCGATGATCGAGTTGGCCTATGAAATCCTAACCTTAAAACTGAAAAACAATACGACTATTGAAGGCGTGAGTAGGAACTAATCTGCCACTGAAGGCAAGAGTGGGAAATGATTCATGGCAAAATCAAAGATCAAGGTCTCTAAGGAGTACCATCAAGTAAAGGCTACTCAAATACTGTCACTCCATCTGATTCTGTAGTTAAAAATAAAAAATTACATTAAAAATCAACATTTGACCTTGAACTGACATTGACAATTGACCACGGTCAGTATCATATTTGAATACAGAATTTTCGCTGNGCAACGTGAAAGGGCCACCTTGTTTCTTAACTGAGTGTATACATGTAACTCGCTTCAGAACGAATTCATCTTTCTAACTTCAAGTCGTCTCGCTATACGAGCTATTGTGTCAGAAAAATTATATAATAGTCTTTGATGATTCCAACATAGAAAACCATAGTTATAGATACCTGTTAAAATAAACATTTAATTTAATTGCAATTAAATAGTTTAAATGGACGGAGTATGTTTCCAAATTTGTTCGAACGATTAGAGCGTTTGACCTAAGATATTTTTAAATATCTTTCCGATTCTACATTTCCCATAGTCTTCCCATAAACCACGTTATTCATAAATTTGAAATTTATTTGCGGCTGCATTTCTCATTTTAGTATTAAACTTTTAGCCAAGAAATTTGATTGAAATTAATTATACGACGTGTTTCTGCTATTTTCAAGCTTCTCCTTATAGCTTGTTTCAAACTTCTAAAATGTATCATATAATTATTTTCATTATTTAAATTTGTAATCAGTTTTAGTATTTTTGATTTTGAATTGTATAAAATGGTACTGTCCGAAAATATGGTAAATTCACGTGTGCGACTTGTAATTCTTTTTGACACTCTACTTCTAATGTATAACCGCGAATAATTTCATCGGGTATATTCACAACATTAAATTTAGTAAATTTTGGTTTCAGTTAATCACGAAAATCTGCTCGAGTAAACACTGTAACATTCCGTGTATATAAAGATTTGTCAAGTCTAAGTATCTAAATAAAAGACAAAGGTTCTTCGGTAAGAGAAATATTTTGCAATATGTTTTCTCTCTGGACATTGACTGATGTCACCTTGAGTTCCTATTTAAAGAACTTAAGCATGGTGACCTCAGTCAAAAGTTCTAATTCTACTTTAGTCAGTCGCATCCCAAGGGATCTTGGAGCTGTGTAATACCGTGCGTGATCTAATTTATATTTTCTCATAGAAATGTATCGAAAGTTTTTAAACACATCATATAATATATGCACATCTGATTTTAATAAATATCAGAATATTCTCCCAAATTTTGACAATTATTACATTATATTACATTACATTGTACGTTTTCTGCAGTTTTTCTCATTCCGTATAAGTTATGTGCTATTTATTTAATTTATTATAAGTTTCTTCTTTGTTAGTTAACTTCCGTTTTTAATTTAAATTTAATAAGAAATTATACTGAAAAATATTTTAGCTTAATTAAGTTGAATTGCTCATGAACATTATTTTGATTTCTTAATTAATTATCAGATTAAATGTTATTTTCTTAAGATGTGGATAAAAACTTAAAGATATCTATAAATCTCATTTTTGAATAATTTTTGTAACGTAATCATACATATAATGTTTCTTGAACAATCTTTTTTGGAATTGGAATAAAATTAGATAATTTATGATTTATATGTCGCTTATCTCGATTTTTGGATTTTGGACCCGTGACAATTTTTGATTAGGACATCTCAAACATATATCATTTTCAGACAATTTGACGGGTTGCCGATTTCCATTAACTGTGTACGTGATTCTTTGGAACAGGAAAATGCTTCTCAATTTTGATATTTAATGTTTCACTCTATACATATAATAGAACATCTTAAATAAATGTAATGAAAGATTAAACATGCTTAGGCATTGAGCAGCAGTAACAATTTAAGGTGTAACACATTTTGTATGTTACATCTCACCTACACTCAAAAAGTTAATGTAATTTTGATCAGTCGTTTATACCTTTGGTTCATTAAACAAGGAATCATTTGTCCACAATTAAATTATATACAATACACAGAGTGTCTCTAAAAGATGTTTACAACGCTCCACCAGATACAATGCGGTTCAAAATAAGTCGATTTAGCTAAACTTACCTTAGTTCAACGTTGCTCCGTTTTAGAAGTTTTAGAAATCGTTTGGTCCTTTGAACAGCTACTATGACATCTTTATTTATTTGTATTAATGTTTTCCTAATCTAATTTTTGTGTCAAAATAGCTGCCAATGACTAAAATTACAAATTTCGAGTAATCGAATCTTATCAAAAGAACCTTTTCTGCAGTAAATATTTACTTAATCTAAATTTTATACTTATTTTTTTTCTTTTATTGTTCTACGCCAATGGATTGATATTACTCATAATTTTGATATGGGGTTTATTGACCTATAAAGCGATGTCAACTCACCAAATTTTAGCAAAATCGTATAAAGCGTTTTAAATTTATAAAAAAAAAACATTTCAAAATTGCAACTTCAGGGCCGTATACAGCCCAAACGGAGGAACTTTGAAGTAAAGGAAGTTTGGCTAAATCGACTTATTTTGAGCCCCATTGCATCTGGTGGAGCGCTGTAAAGACTTAGGGATTAGGGACATCCTGTATATTTCCTTGAAACCGCAAGAGAATTTCTAAAAATATTATTTTTTACCATTTTTTCCTAGATAGAAAGGTGAAAAAGATAGACACGTAAATGTCTCTATATGATAAATATTAAGGGTCCCATATTCTTTAAATAATGTTTTCCGCAAAGACAAATAATTTCAAACATTTAATAACTGAATAATCTAAAGCTTATCAAATAACAGGCATGTTATATCATGCCACCTGAGTATTTTCAAAGACGCCGCAGTAAAACGAATAAACAGGTGCAAAAAACGATCAAACCATCAAGGTTTTAGGTAC
>NW_019422812.1:0-3728 GCF_000390285.2 Anoplophora glabripennis | reverse complement strand
GTAGATTTTTCACATATTTCCAATTATTTTGCAATAAGCGTTCAATTTGCACAGGAAAGTACATCTCTTAGAGAAAATTTTTAGCCCAAGACGGGTCATGTAAGTACATGACTGTATGATTTATTGAAACTTGAAAAAAATGTCTATTTGAAAAATAGAATTTTTGCAAAAACATTTATTTTTGCAAAAATGCACTTATTCTATTTGCCAAGGACTACATATTCTGAAAGATTCTTAAAAAAAATTTGCATTGTCAAATTATTACGGAAATCTCAAACTGCAAAATATTCATTATTTTATTTTATGTAGTGTTTTCTATTCTATATTCATATTAGTTTTTCTCCGAATTTTCAAATTCAGAGCTCTATTTACAAGTCTTATTCTCTACATTCATTATTCTTTCTAACACTTCTGAAAGTCTAGTTGTTATCACTACATATGGAAATAATTAATTTTTTAACCGTTTAACGTTGCATTTCTACTTCTAAAATATACCATATCGTTCTTGGATGTTACATTCTAAGGATGTCAATAATTTTAGGGAGGGACTCATAAAATCCTGTTGGAACAGAGACAGCAAGCTGCGCCCCGCAGCCTCAGAGATAGTAGAATTCCTAGCCAATAACCCGAGACTGCTGGCGCCCTGCCTGGACGTCCCACTGTCATCAGTCCAGCTGGAAGGCAGCGACCAAGCCGAGCTGGGTGTCCCGACCGAATTCCGAAAATATTCCACCTCCAGCAAGTCTTCTCCGACTAAGCCCACCTGTATGATACCTCTGGAGCAAGTCGCTCCTATATATCGTCCGTTCGAGGACAAAAGCGACGGTGAAAGTATACCGATGGAACAGGCCTGCCCCAAGGAGCCCCTGCTCGGCACGGCCAAGTCCAGTTCGAGTTTGTTAAATCTCGGCAAGCTCGTCCGTCAACAGAAAAAGGACTCTGACGAGGACGACGACTACGTTCCCAGTTCGGCCGAAAGACAGGACGGTTCGAAGGTTTAACATATCGCTTAAGTAATATTAACGTTTTCCGTCTGTTATCGAATGAAATTATGAAAGATCGTCTCTTCAAATCGTTTACGCGACCGTTTTTCGCCTTCGTAACGTTCTGGTATTAGTTTAATTCACCGCCATGTACAGTTATTTTTTTATATACATTTCTCATCCTTTCCATAATTTTTGTCTAGTCAACGGAGACCGACGTATCGTACCGTTCAACCACGCTCGGAAACATAGTATTAATTTAGGAATGAACACGGCGCATCACTTTCGATGCATCGCGGACGTGGTACATGCCGACTGAAGTCGCTCATAGTATTCTGTAAATATATTCAATCAACTCGCTACCTCATGCCTAGTTCTTTGTTACGAAATCCTAGTTTCCGCTTCGTCGCGTGTACCACACGTAATCTCGAGCGAGAACCATGACTGTTAAGTTCCTTTTAAACTTTTAGATGTAATTATTATTGTAGGATTAAGGACTTTTATTTGATATGTAACTGTTTTGTACTGATGTAGGTGATTTTTAACGTTACTTTTTGTCGTACCAAAAGTTTGACGATTTTCGTCACAAGCGGGCGCGAATGTTCTTGTTTAGTTGGAGCGATACCAGACCTACATTTTTTTAGAAAACTTAACATTATTACATTCATTTTTATATCAGAGTATCAGAAGTGGGATATATTTTTTTATTTAAATTAAATTTAACGATATTTTAAAAAACTGTAAAAACTTTTATAAATATAATGTGAGCAACAAAGATAGAAGCATAAACTTACAAATTTACTATTAAATATGTTATTTACGTCCGTCTTTAAGAATTCGCACCGGAGTATAAAAAAAAGTGACGTTTATGCTTCTACACTAAAGACTCTAAAAGAAGCTATATTTTTTATATATCCGAAAAAAAAATAGATGTAAAGCAGTGCACTTCATTAATGTAGTGGCGTACATAAAATTTTGCCGCATTTTAAACAAATGAACTATTATGTTACCGTTACTTGTACGTGAAAGAATTCGATTCCTTTGCGTACGCTACTGCCTCAATGTAACTGCCAGCTGCCAGCGTCTCCCGTTTTACTGCATTTTTGAACATTCTTATTGTCTCGTGTCCAAATTACCGATAAAATTGTTTCGGAGACCCTTCCTTATCGGATGAGTGTATCGTTGTGCGTGATTTTTTTGATTGAATGACGTCTGGCGTGTGTTTAAAATTGCATTTTGTACCTGACTACTCAACTAGCTTCTAAGTTATATTTATACTATGTATTTCGTCCAAATATTTTTTCAGACTAAAGGTATATATTAAGATAAAATACGTTCTTTTTATTTCCTCATCACTTCCTTTTGATAATATTAGAATAATAAATAATACAATCTGAAAAATTTTAGCTCATTTAGGTTGTCCCAGTTATTTTCTAAACTTTATACAGGGTGTAAGATGTTTGACTGCAGACTTGTCCTGCGGAAAAAATGTAAACAACTATTATTGTGAAACATTTAGTAAATTTCAAGACAGCTGTTTTACAGTTTTTAAATAAAATAAAATGTATCGATTTTGTAGTACGAAAATTATGTTGTACTTAAATTTCGGCTTAAATTTTAGTAATTATGAGTCTCTTAAGAGAACACAGAAATTACACAGAATAAAATGTAAATTTGGTTTATTCTGCAAAATAACTTTAGACATGTTCATTTTAAAGAAAAAAACGGTTTTTCATATATCAAGGCTGAAATTCTCAGGAAAGGAATTTTCAGTTNACATGTTCATTTTAAAGAAAAAAACGGTTTTTCATATATCAAGGCTGAAATTCTCAGGAAAGGAATTTTCAGTTGGTTTCTGAGGAAAATTATTATTTGAACATAACTTTGCAGAACATTGGAAAATAAATTAAAAAAATACAAATCGTACACCATATATGAACAAATCATGCAACTATATAATTACTATTCAGGAGACTAAAAAATTATATGCAAGTATAAAATTTACGGATCGTCTATTTATCACAACAAATTCAGTCTTGTGTAGGGAAACTGCGGCAACCACAGGCATAAAAATATCCAAAATTGATAAAAAGTTATGTTAAGGATGGATAAGTCTTCAAGTTCTGATTAACTGGAATCAGACGAATCATAACACAACCGGATTCAAATTGGTAAGACCTTCACAGAACATATGTGACAACACAGTAATAGTACTAAATTTAATAGTTACGAAAACATGTAAGTAAAGACGCACAACAATGTTCACAGTTCAAACATGGTTTCAGTCTCATACTGGCTATGTTTAAAATATATCACTATGTGCTTTTCTAGATTTTCTGGAGTGAACTTTTGACGTTTATCACTTAACAGCAACTTGTGTAAAGAAAATAATCGTTCCACATCCACCGTTGACAAAGGACAGTATAAAAAGTTGTTCAGGCACGAACTGTACTTTAATGTATTTGGTGGTAGCTCCTCATATGTACCAGTTAGGACTTTCCAAATGTTTTCCAAAACGTTGTAACCAGGATTTCTTTTCAACATGCTTTGCATTTCTTTTTTTATCGTGATACTGTCTGGAAGTGTGTTGCTGTCAGGGTATATATGATTTTTTACATCGTCCAGTAACCGAAATTGTTCATCTAGCGAGAGTTTATGAGATTCCAATTGCTTTATTGCGCTAACTAAGAAACCATAGTGTTTGTTGATATAGTGGATATGATCACGAATGTTTAGATCCTTCAG
>NW_019422811.1:2723-3726 GCF_000390285.2 Anoplophora glabripennis | reverse complement strand
ACTCTTATGCCAAGAATTTAATGACGTTGAACCTAAGGGCGCTATACTGGGTGTTAATGAATCTATGTCAAATATTTTTGGCACATTTCCGTTATATCCTTATCTTCAACCAGCCGTATCTCAGCACCTATTGCACCTACATAAATGAAAACAAACTCAATCCTTATCTTTTTCCATAAGCTTCATTTTCTTCGTGATGTTTTTTTTTTTTTTCATAGAATGTCTATTTTCCGAGTTATTCGAGAAAAAATACTGAAAAACGTATTTTTTTTAATAAAAAATGTGTATGTTCAAACACTAGTAACTATTGACTTATCCAAAAATGTTCATACGATACATTTTGCTTAAAATTGATTGCTTTATCGATTCCTCGGGTAATTTTTAGTATTTTATTTTTCACCCCCTAGAAGGGGAGGCTTCCACCTCCTGGGCAAAAGCCCTCATCAGCACTATATAACTTTTGTTTCTTGAGCTATTTTCTACTTATAGTCCAAGTTTCACGTCAATTGGTTCTCTTCGAAAGAATTCGGAGGGATTTGGTATTATGTGACTTAATTCGATGAGATTGCACAATTCCCAATATTCGGGTGTTCCTAAATAAGTGTCGCAACGGAAAACTGTAAATTCCTATTGAAAAAAGAAACATTCTTTTCCTCTCCCATTTTTCTCTCCGGGTTTTCGTTTTCGAGATACACGGTGTCAAAATTTTCATTTTTTTTTTAAATTTTTTGCCAATATCTTAGGAACCGTTCGAACTACAGGACTGAGTTTTTGTACATGCATTACCACTATTAATAGCTACTTTTTCGCATCCTTCTCGAATTCATTGAACGTGCCAGTGGTGGAGATTTTAAGGTATCTTCAGGGTTTCCCCCCCCTAACTTTTACGCCACTGGAAAAATTGACATGTGGCAGCAAATTCTGAAGCGCCAATGAATTTTACACAAAAAGAGTTCTCTTGGTTCATTGCTCTAAAGTCAACCGTTTTCAAGAAAAATGACTT
>NW_019422811.1:0-939 GCF_000390285.2 Anoplophora glabripennis | reverse complement strand
AGAACTGCTGATTTTCATAGATGTTCGATGTACCCACCATTTGCTTGCACACAAGCTTCAGCGCGACGTATCCAATTCGCTCGCAGGCGTTGCAACATTGCCACGTCCTTTCGAATCGTATTACAAGCTTCGCCAATACGATGTCGCAGTTAGTCGATGTGAAATACACAACATTTTTCACATATCCCCACAAAAAGAAGTCCAAAGGAGTGGGGTCCGGGGACCGGGGGGCCATCTAGGCTGCCGCGGCCTATCCAGCGACCGGGAAAAGTGATGTTTAGAAAGTCGCGCAGTCTCCGAAAAAATTGAACGGGGGCTCCGTTCTGCGGTAACCACATATTTTGCCGAACATTTAATGGCACGTATGCCAATAACTCCGACAAGCGGTTTTGCAAAAAATGTAGATGTGAAGCCGGTTGTACTTCACCGGTGTCCAAAACTCTTTGCGCTACCGCAACAAATGTTCGGGGTGCGGGAACACATCGTTCAGGATATCTTCCATAGTACACTCGACAATCTCCGAGGGCATTTTCGTTTGCTTCGCCATAAATTATGAGCATATCATAATATTCGGGATTAAATGTACTCTCGAAAAATAGCACAGCAATCACTACAACAATGTATTACAAACTGATTTATTTCGAATACAGTCCGGCTTCATAAGAAACATACGAACTCGTAAAAAGTGTTACATAATCTTTTGTAAGTACTCGCCACGATAAAATATATGTATTTCAGCAGTTCCAAAACAGTTTTAAACACATTCCGCTACTTGTTTGTGACATCAGTTAACTTAACTTAGTTTTTGCTCCTTTCTTCACTCCAATTTTTGACATGTTCATTAACATCCTGTATTACAGAAGCATATTTTAGTTTTGATCATACTTGTGTCATGTGAATGATAGCGCTTGCGTTTTTTCTCAACTTTTAGGTATATTA
>NW_019422810.1:0-3731 GCF_000390285.2 Anoplophora glabripennis | reverse complement strand
AAACCACACTGTTTACCAATAAATTCGTGAATTAATTCATGAAGAACTTCGTCAATTTATGCATCAATAAATTGTCAATGTAAAACAGCTATAACCCACTATTTCATTAGCAATTTAAAAAAAAAACTTGTAATTGGTACAATTTACAATTTTATTTGTGTAAAGCATTATTTTAGTACATTTGCAGAATGTTTGTAAATTGTGATATTTTTTAAATATTTTTGTGTAACTCCAATGCACCTTCCCTGTATTCCTACAATATTTAAATTGGATAATAATAAAGTTTTATTATTTTTCCTAAAATGCATATTTCTATTTGAAGCAGCGTCAAAAATTTACATATAATGTGTGTTTAGGGATTATTTCAATATTTAAACACAAACTTGATGTTTATATCATATTTTTATTATAAAAATAACTAGGTATACTAGAATGTAAAAAAAATGAACAATCTATAAAATGTAACACATACCTACACAAACTAAATTACGTNTTAAACCCAATTTTGCACACGTGGTACATGGATGATGGACAAAAGCCAGAAATACGGGTACTAGGTCTATACGTGTAACATACTAATACATATTCATATCAACCAGACTTAGTTTTTTTTAGGGTATATTCGTCCATAATCGTATGAACATTGCTTATTTTTATCGCTTGCTATCGCCCACTAATCGGAAACGGACTGAACGGCAGCGTACCGCAGCGCGGAAATATTCCTCAGATTTCGAGACCGGATCGCCGCTGCGGAGCGCTGCTCTGCGGTATAGTGAACGCATCTGTATTTAAAGCTGTGTAATATAAAAACTGCTCTTCAGCGCGCTGCCGCATGCCGTCCGCTTCCGTGCGGCGCGCTCTAGTGAGCAACAACCTTAAGCACTCGCCATTACCATCTGGAAGACAATAAAGATACATCATTACAAAGCTTCTCATATCCAACCTGTGCTACACATCCACATGATCCAGAACATCGTTTAATTTTCAGGTCCTTAAGAAATTAAAATATATATGACAGATGACTCGTGTTACTTTAAAGGCAGTAAACTTTCATAATTGGCATAAGTGGGCCACAGAAAATCCCTACGCCAAACGTAAGCGCAACTTTCAACAAAATTTTAGAGAGAACGTACGTGGAAAATAATGTTTTAGGGCCATAAAACGAGATGGGCCTGTAGCATGGCCACCGCGTTATCCAGATCTCACACCCCTCAACTTTTGTGTTTGGAGTTCAAAAATGAAGTTTACGCTGCGCCAGTGTATACTCGCGAAGAATTAACGAAACGAATTTGAAACATTTCTAGGACAATAACTCCAGATAATTTTTTTGTTTATATAAAGTTAATTAGGTACCAGTAATTATTGTACTGTACACGTTTGCAATCTATATTAACTTGTTACCATCTTATTGTGATCTCAGAACAGGTAAGAGATTCCAAAGGGAGGAGTCGAGCATGTTTTGCATTTTTCCTCAGAAACGAAATGTTCTTACATTAAACATGGGATAATAAAACAAAAAAAAATTGTTTGCAGCGTTACGGTAACAGATACGAAAAAATGTCAGGAAACAGCGATTGCTCATAATTAAATGATTTATCCAAAAATTATGTTTTCTTTAATTGAGTCACTAATTGCCCATAACTTACACGCTGATATAGTTACAAACTTAACATATCCTTTTTGCATTAAATTTGTAAACATATAGGGCTCATTTGTAAAATCAAATATGTATATGTATTAAGTTCTAGTAAAGCAACGGAGAGATAAAAATACATATACAGGAAATAATAATATTGATTTTAAAAACATATTAGGCAAAATTATAAATAATAGTTTCACATTCAATTTTTTCACAACACCAAATAATATGTGTTAATGATTTGAATTTCGTAACACTGGGGTTATCAGAATGGTCAAATTCGACATTAAATAAGCCATAACACGTTGCGTAAACATGATGTATATATTTGTTATTTGGTTTTACTGATATTTTTATTAGAATTTTGTGGTTGTAAAGTTGTAATTAAGGCATATTTTAAAATAATTACTTGTAAAATGTCTTGTTGTAGACTTTAAATTGATGTATATATTATCACGTGTTGTAGAAGTTCTATAAAGTACCTATGTAAAAATGTTTATTATATATTCTTAAGTTATGTGTCAGAATTAATTGTTTACACTTAAAATTTGAATTTAATAGTCAAAATAAAAAAAAATGTTCCACGAATGCTTCGTTTTGTATGTACAAGATGTTGAATTAAAAAAACACGTTCTCAAGATATCTCGGAGTATCTTTATGTGGAACGATGAAATTTAGTAAAGAAAAAAAACTTGCTTATTTGGGACAAAAAAATCTACGAGTATGATGGGTTTATTTAAAGCAGCGCCCTTTTTAATTTAATATACATTAATCAGACACCGTTTATTATTCAATTCTTTAGTGCATCAAATCCATCGGACGTTTTTCTGTGTTGAAATCAATAATTTCCAATTTACACAGGAACTGTCAACTTTGGGTATAACTATAGTATCATTTTAAAGTAAATTTGATTGTGCATCTATTAATGTAATAATATACAGGGTGTAGGTACTGTTTGAAATATTTGAGTAAATTCAACTTCATCGTCACACGTTCTTAAACACTCTGTATAAATTTTTGCAAGTTTGACTTAAACTGGTTGAACCCCATTGCTTTTAAATTATCCATGCCAAATTTCATTAATAAATAAAGCTAAATGTCGGAGTTATTCTGTTTTCAAAAATCACTTGCATGAAATATGAAATTAGTGTAGATTTTAGCGTAGAATTAAAAAATGCAAAAATATACATAGTATTCCATTTGAAATAAGAGTTGATAATGACTTCCGGTATAACCGGAAGTGCTAGAAAGTTGACACTATTTTCATTGAATAGATTTTTTTGATAAACCCCCGTATACAAATTCTCAGATTTCCATTTTGACTACTTTTTGAGATAATCCTACTGGGACTTCATGATACACCCCGGTGGTTCCCATTTTTTTTTTTACTTACATTACATTTGTAACGCACTGCTATAACCATATATAATTTTTTATCTTCCTTTTTTTTAATCAGTAGTTCTAGAATTATTTTAAGTTCCTTGAAGTAATCGATAATGGTAAGACAAATTTACTTTTGTTAAATGTGTAACTCCTGTAAATATTTTTTTGGGGTCAAAGTTGCTGAGGGCGCTTTGTCACCAGAGTAGCTATCGGTAAATTGGATACGTTCGTAGAATTAGCTTAAAAAACCATAGCTTGTCCCCAAATTTAGTGAGAAACAAAAATATTATACCGAAACATCGATGTTCATCACTTAACTTTAAAAATAATACCTGAAAAAAATGTAATTTTTTTTTTATATTAAGATCCATCCAAACCGAGAAATTGTTCACCATTTCCTGATCACTCTGTATAGAGTCTAATCAATTTCAACACCCTTACATCCAAGTTGACTATTTATGAGCAAAATTATTTTAATATTTAGTTAATTAAGAAATTGAAAAAAATAAGATCCACTTCTTATTTGTGGAAGGGCGAAATGTGCGGTGACTATTAGACGCCTTTATTATAGCCATCTTTCTCTATCGCACGGATTTCTATGACTTACTTTATCGCTCTCACGTAACGGCCGATGAACCATGGGGACTTTCCGACCCTGTATATGTGCATGCCTATAAATCTCTTCGTGATACGAGGAGCTGCTTCATCT
>NW_019422809.1:0-3737 GCF_000390285.2 Anoplophora glabripennis | reverse complement strand
GTGAAGACGTTTCATAATCTGAATAGTCACCGCCCCTTTCGGGTTAGAAGTGGGAGTGACTATTCAGATTATGAAACGTCTTCACTATAGCCATCCTT
The DNA here is from genome assembly GCF_000390285.2 of Anoplophora glabripennis. Taxonomy (NCBI): domain Eukaryota; kingdom Metazoa; phylum Arthropoda; class Insecta; order Coleoptera; family Cerambycidae; genus Anoplophora; species Anoplophora glabripennis. The sequence continues at coordinate 3,639 of NW_019422809.1, read as the reverse complement.
GCCTATCGCACGGTTTCTATGACTTACTTTATCGCTCTCTCGTAAGGGCCGATGTACCATGGGGACTTTGCGAACCTGTATAAGTTAAAGCACTTACCTTTGATACAATAAAAAAATAAAGTTAATAATTAAAGGAAGTTTAAAGATAAATAATTATGGGACTGTTGAAAGACCAATAATTATTAACGATAGGCATTTGAAAATACGCTAATTGTTTTTTTAAATCGCGAGGAATCGATTTAAAAAAAAATCATCAAAATCGGACCTCTAGAAGCCGAGATATTAAAAATTTTTAAGCGCGTCGCGGTTTTGAACTCGCGGATTCAATTTCGAGCATGCCGAAGCGGCCGTGCTCTCTGCTTCCCTCACCACCAACAACCGTACGATTTTCTTGAATTTCTCGCTGACATAAATAACTTTAAACGCGTTTTAAAGTAGGTTGCCAATGAAGAAAAGTATTGCAAACTTAGACCTGGTAAGTACCTACTCGGAATACCAAAGGTATTTTTCGAAAATTAGCCCGGATGTCCCAGTACATTTAGTGTAAATGACAATTAACTTTGATCGGCTATAACTACGTAATTAATTGACCAATCGATCTGTTTTTTTTTAAAGTAGCGTCTTTCTAATAACTTTTAAAACGCTTTTAAAAATTTTATTTGATTGAATATTCACAAAGTTATTCTAATTGATTATAAGTACAAGAATTCGACCAATGTTTAAACAAGCGCCAGAGCTCTCCTAATTGACTAGGGGCCTTGGTTTTTGCTGTGCAAAATTTTGAAAATTTGCAATTTTTTTTTCAAAATCTGGATTACAAATTATTATGCAAAAATCTATAAAACCGATTTTGATGAAATTTGCTGTGATGATTCTATATAACATGAACTTTTCTTGAGCCAAGTATGAAGGTCCTATACCCAACTTAAACACCCACAAAAAATCCCTAAAAAGTAATGTTTTTTAACCCCATTTTTGGCGATTTTTTCCATTTTTACAATAATAATCATGATTCATTCGATTTGTAATTAGTCATATTTTGTAAAATTTAATTACAAACATTTTTTCCTCTTCCATTTTAGCCTAAAATCAACTCTTGAAAAGATACATAATTAAATAGGAAGAAAATATGACATTTTTCTAATTTTTTTAACATATTGTGCCCCCAAAAGTTAAGCCCACGATTTTTTTTATGCGCATAGCCAAAAATCTCCGTGGATATACGATTCACCCAAACCAAAACAGATACCGCCTAGTCTAATAAAACATCCATTCCGAAACAGATACCAATTGGACTATTAGTAATACTTTTTAAACCAGAATTAAAGAATCCAGTCAAAAGTGTATTGTGCTATATGGTCTTGTTTGTAAATGTTCTAAAATTTGTTATTTTCTGTTCAGACTGTAATCGACACCATTTACTTGTGCTTCTGTGAGGACAAATTACNTGTCTGGACTTTGTACATATGCACTTACAAACGCGCATAATTTACACTGACTGTTTAATAACAGCCATCATTGGAGAGACACCCACAAACAGAGCCTGCTCGACTTTAATCACCGACGAACTCGAGTGCAATTAATATCCCCATGCATAATATCCAAAATTAATAATTTGCACATTTCCAATAAACACGGATCATGCAGTTTCGCGCTTTAATGCCTCCATTAGGGCCAATAAATGAGCATCCCCGGCCCCAGCGGTCGTAAGAGCACTGCACTTTTAAACCTGAATCTAATAATATGACTGCTCCATAAAACGTGTTCGGCTAATACGGCCAAAATTGCTGAGTAGGTGCGCGCTCTATCGCATTGGGATAGGTGTGGACCCTCTATCCAAACACGAGGCTGCAAATTAAAGTTGGCTGAGGACAGGGGCGTAGGTTGCTGAAATTGTTCATTTTCTTTTTCGATGTTTACGATAATCCGGAAAAGGAGTGGTTACTATCTACAAACAAAAAGCTAAAAGTATTAAAGCGGAATCTGTTATAAGATGTAAGTATACCAAGACTTAAAATCAAAATATGTGATAAATTTCAAATAAATATCTCTACAATTTGTTATCAATAAATGAGTTTCATCATTTTAGTCCAAAGAATATGTAGTTAACTGAAGGACCTACTAATTTGTAACACCCTGTATGGTGAAGTGCATTTTGTATTTTAAATTTTCCTGCTTCTTTCACTTTGGTTAGACAAAACTATTTTCATAAAAATAACCCTTAATTGATCCTTTAATTTCTTCAGGAAAACAAATATTTTGAAACTAATTATTAAAAACAAATTCAATTTGCTCAATTATTTCAACAGATAACATGTTATTACACAGAGTGTTCTACAAACTCTATGACAAACTTTGACAGATGATAGCTGAGTTAATTTCAAACATTTTTTTCTTATATGAACATAGGTCCGATTCGTTTTTGTTTAGAAGTTACAAGCATTTTAAAAAATATAATTTCATATTTCAACCAAATATGAAAATATGTGTAATGTGGAAAACTTCTTGAAACGTCATCTAATTGAACTTATTTTTCTTAGGTATCAGGTTCTAGTTTGACGGTCGGTCAAAATGATAAAAAACAGCAGCCATAATTTTTTTATTGAAATTCTAACGTTTCGTTCCCGATCGGGAACTTTTTCAAAGAATATTTTTTAATCAAAACACATTATTTTATACAAGTCAATACTAAAAACCTGAAAACCTGAAAATATAAACATAATTAATGATTTACAATTCTAGCATACATTACATTATTATTTTTACGCTAATTTTTTGTTAATACATAGGTACCTAAGAACAACCATTCCATATATAATATTAAAAAAAATTAAAACAACAGCTGCATCAGGAGAAATTTTTTGTTATTCATTTTTATTTTGCATTTAATTTTGGTGTTGAACCTCGTCATAATTTGAACTTTATGTGTGAAAACTATTTATTTAGAAATCACGATGCAGATATGTGGACGTACTGATATCGAGTGAGAGCAAAAACAACTATTCAAACAGATTGTACAAATGGTGGTAATTTTTGTAGAATTAAAATAAAAGAACTAAATATCGGAGACATCTAGGAGATTTGTTGTAAACCAGAAAGAAACAAAAGAAGAAATTGTAAATTTTAAAAGTTAGGTGTATCTATTGAGAAAAATATATGAACCATATTATTAATAATTAGAAACAGTTATATTTATTTAATTAAATTGTGGTATATCTGACTTAAGTTTTTTATATTAATTTTGTTATTAACGTTGTTTTTATTTTTTTTAATATAGGTAAATCATTTCTTGAATCAGTCTTTTATTGTAATTAGGTTCTTTGACTAAAATTTTAGTTTAATTAAAATTAAAAGAATGTTTTTTTTTCTTTCATGTTTATTAAGAGCAGTATAACAATTTTTTATATATCTGTGACCTTTTAATCTGTTTTCTAAATTTTGTGAAGTCATACCCGTATACTGACTATTGCAATAATTACATGGAATACAGGTTCGGAAAGTACCGATGGTCCATATGCCGTTACGTGAGAGCGATAAAGTAAGACATAGAAATCCGTGCGATAGAGAAAGATGGCTACAATGAAGGCGTCTAATAGTCACCACCCATTTCGCCCTTCCACAAATAAGATCCACTTCTTA
>NW_019422808.1:0-3750 GCF_000390285.2 Anoplophora glabripennis | reverse complement strand
ATAAACATTAAGACTTGAATTTTTCGCAAAATAAAGTTTACGACGTAAACTACGATTTCCCGTGAATTGTATTGAAAAATGTGGAAAATTAACGATTCACGAGCCTTTTAAAGAGAAGGTGCTTGCTAAGTAAAATGTCCGGCGTGGTGGTGGGGGAAGCTTGTCCAAGCGAGTCACGCGCGCGAGTTTTAAAGTTTAAATTGATGCGCGCTGTAAATTTTGCAATATCTCGGCATCTATTCATCGTAGAAATTTTGTTTTTTTTTTACTGGGGTAGCTCGACGAAAAAATAACAATGGGCATATTTACGATTTCGTACAATAGCCCTGAACTCCAGAAAAAATGCATTTTTTATACTTAATTTTTTTTTTATTTAAAAATATGTCACAAAAATTATTGTTAAACGAAATATTAATTAAAATATCAATTTCGGAATTTTTTACTATTATTAAATAAATGAATGAAGCTATCGTNTTTAATACTAATTTTATACAAAAAAATTTTTGCAACATAATCAAAATTAATTAAAAAAATATTAATCACAACCATTTTCAATAATAAATATAATGCAATATAATACAACAATCTAAAATTTAAATTTTTTTCTATTTTTACGAGAAATAATAATTTGAAAATAATTTGTGTAACAAAATATTGAAAAAGTAAGTTTACTTTGGGTTAATGTGTAAAAATTTAAATGAACGATAGCTTTATTTATTTATTTAATAATAGTAAAATAATTCCGAAATTGAAATTTTAATTAATATTTCGTTTAACAATAATTTTTGTGACATTTTTGTAAATTAAAAAAAGTTCAGTATAAAAGATGCATTTTTTCTGGGGTTCAGGGCTATTCTACGAATTCGTAAATATGCCCATTGTTATTTTTTCGTCGAGCTACCCCAGTTTTAAAAGAAAGAAGTTTCTACGATGAATAGAAGCCGAGATATTGCAAAATTTTACAGCGCGCATCAACTTGAACTTTGGATTTCATTTTTCTCGCGCGCGTGACTCGCTTGGACAAGCTTCCCCCACCACCACGCCGGACATTTTACTTAGCAAGCACCTTCTCTTTAAAAGGCTCGTGAGTCGTTAATTTTCCACATTTTTCAATACAATTACGGGAAATCGTAGTTTACGTCGTAAACTTTATTTTGCGAAAAATTCAAGCCTTAATGTTTATAAACAATTGCGCTACGATTCTTTTTAAAAAATTCTTATCTTGGCTCCTGTTGGTCGTAGAAGGTACTTTTTGTTTTTAAATTTGTACTTTTTTGCCAGCTATCCATATTTTCGGTGAAATAGCATAAATAGCAACAATTTTATTCAAATTGTTTATAAACGAAAAACATACGGTTTTCTAATGCACAGTTTGAGAATGTTAATGTCAAAAAAACGGTGATATTTTTTAATAGGTCGCTTAATTACGTCTTTAAGATTACAATGACGCTTTCAGAATCATGTTTGGTTGAAAATTAACGCCTGTACAGAGGCTTAAAGTTCATAACTTTTGGAGCCTCCGTTATAAACAAATAGAATTGTGCGAAAACTATTGCACCTACAGCGCCCACTTTTGGCACACTTTTAAAGTATGACAAAACCCTCAACTTGTCATAGGTTTTATAAAATTTTAACAATAAATGCGATAGTTATAAACAAATGAAAAAATGGGCACTTTTCTTGTTTTTTTGCAATAACTTTTTTGTTTATTAACCGATTTTAATTTAACAAGTCTCATTTTGTAGATAATTTTACTCCCTACAAGCTGTCTGTGAGTCACTTTTCGCTAAAATTGATGGTTTTCCCTGCAAAGTGAAAAAACTGTTTTCCTCACTTATTTGTTTAAATAGAAAAGTTAGCTAATAAAATTTTTTGACTCACGAGATGAGAGATGTCTTGTATTATGTTCCTTTTGACAATTTTACAATAATCTCGCGGATAGGACTTTTTTCGAGTGAAAATTTTATTTGTTTGGCCTACTATAATTTCGTTCATAAGGGAGGAACAAATAGGAAGAATAAGCACGATTATAAAATTCCATGTTCTCGATAGTAATTTTTTGAGTTGTATCAGTATTCCATTCGGCTTGCGATATAGTTTATGTGGTACATTTTCTGAATAGTAGCATAAGCTCTCGAACGCCAGCTAAATAGAACCCTCCAATCCGGTGTTCGTTGCATATGTTATATCGCCAAAGCGAAACGCCGGATTAACATTACACAATGGATTTGTTATTCCGTATTTATATAAGCAGAGCTGTCGCTTTTCATGCGGTAATTAAAATGGATGAAAAACGGAGCGTATTCCTGAGCGTTGACCGCCGGTGCATGCACTTTTCAGCAGCAGGCGTCGGCTGTCACTGCCATCCCCTGCGACCGCCAATATCACTGTGACAATGACAAAACATCGCCCAGGGTGTTCAAGCCGGTCATCCCCAAACAACGGGACACGCCTGGAGCAAACCTACGGAGCTACCCACTCGGTTTCCGACTCTCCAAAGTCAGTTACGTCACGTGTCATAAAATCGCGGATCCGGAAGGTCCGCCGGACGGCAAATGCCATCTCGAGGAACTCGCTTTTTCCTACAATTCAATTTAAATGGGAAAACTATTTACAGTTATAAAGTTTCTATAGTTTCGTAAGTATCAAGAGAGGAAAAGAAAAAATATAGTTGTATCCATTATGAGTTTTTAACATTATTCTAAGTTCTTTTTGAACTTTTGCTTAACGTTTACAGTAAAAGAACATTTAAAGAAAACTTCGAACTTGTATACTAAGCTTGTTAGGTTTTAGTTTGCATTTCCTGTCATATTTTGTTCTTGTAATATGCTTCAGCTCCTTATTCGATTTTAACCTTGTCCATTTTTTTATGTAACGAATACGTAAAGCGATGGAATAATTATACAGGGTGTTTCAGAAAGACCTCCCATAAATTCAGACGACAAAAAATAACAATTTTTTGTCTTATGAACTATATGTCTATCTCCTCTTGTTTTCGAGATACAGAGCGACAAAATTAATTTTTTTAAATACAATCTTTAGGAAAATTTCCAAACGGTGGAAATATTTTCATAAAATTTGGTATTGCGGAGTTTCTAAGGACGCCAAATACGCTGGTCTAGTTATTTTTTTGTATATTTCATAGAGGGCACTAGTTATGCAACATTCGTATTACATTTTAAGTTCTAATTTTATTTTAAGTTAGGTTTTTACAATTCGTGCTCCAATTTCTAATGTACAATTTTATTTTCTAAAAATAATGTATTCTTGTTAGAACTTCTTAATGAGGACGGTTTTCGAGAAAATAGGCTTTTACTTAAGGAGGTGTATCGGGGTCCGAGGGAAGTGAGGATCGCAGGGGAGTCCTATGCTTTTTTTATGGAACTAAAACCCGCTGCCAACTTGAAAAAATTAAATTCTATTAGAATTATTTGCGATAAACATTATCTATATAGCAAAGAAATTTACTCAATATGCACATAGCATACATATTGAAAATTAACAACATAAAATTATCATATTTAAATAGTTTTAAATGTAGATGTGGCAACAGCGCTAATAATGGAGTGCAGTTGTACACACTGCGAACTTACAGACCTCGGACATCGGAGATATTGCACGTCAAATTCGGGTAAAGATGCGTACGCGTTCAAAAATATATTGTGTGTAAACTATGTAAAATATAATTATTATATATAGCAAATATATCGTATTATCCTGGCGAAGATTTGTATCCTTTATTTAAAATAC
>NW_019422807.1:2477-3722 GCF_000390285.2 Anoplophora glabripennis | reverse complement strand
TCTATTTTTTTAATTTGTTGTTTTTATTGTGTTCCTTGACTAGCTACTATAATATGTAATGTATTAATGTAGATCAATAAATTCTATTCTATTCTTATACTCGCTTTATTTTGAAAACTGTTAATCTTACGCCTCTGTAATATACAACTTTTTTTGTTCATTTATGATTACTTATCTCATGCTGAAGTAATGGCAGTTAAACTTCTTACACCCTGTATGTCAACTCTCCTAAACAACTAGTGGCGGTGATATGAGTTATAGCTTCATTAAAAAAAAAAGTAGTACCTACGCTCCTGTACCAGATAAAAATAATTTACGTTTTCCAACAAACAACAAAAAAGTTTTGAGATTTTGACATATATGTCAAAGTTTGAGGACAAATTAATAATATTAATTTATTAATATTTAGTTGTGTATTTTTATTTATTTTGAACTATTTTAAAGGAGAAAAATAGGAAACTGTTTGAAGTGCTCGTCATTTTCATTAAAACATTTTTTATTGCGTAAATTAACTTGGTCGTGCGTCTTCCTCAATTGATACACTTCTTTTTATTTCCCTTGTAACTTCTCTGATTCGTCCAATTAATTGTCCCAGTTGGTAGTAATGGGAATTTTAAACACTTTTTGTTTCATCCAGCCCAAAATTTATAAATCTAGGAGTGTCAGATTGGGTGAGCGTGGTGGCCATGTACAAAAATCCGCAATTTTTAGTTTCGTGTAAATATATGACTTGGATTCATTGGAAACTATTTGTGAGGTACCTCATTTCAGTCGTAATGTTCAGCATTGGCTAAACGACCACATTGCGGAAAAATCGAGGGAAAAATGGTTACGAGAAGGAAGATCAATTCCGTGGCCTCCGTGCTCACCCGATCTGATGACCCTTGACATTTCAATTTGAGTTTGTATGGAATTGAATGAGTCAGAGAAGCACGTAAAATAAAAAATGATGCGTACAGGTTAAAGAAGATTCACATCACAACCAAATTAATAATTTGTACATTGAAAAATATTTAAATGAAAAAGGTAAGTACATATATTGAACAATTTCCTTTTTATTTACTTTAAAATAGTTCAAATTAAATTATAATACCAAGTCAAATATACAGGGTGAGTCAGAAAGAATGGGTCAACACTAAGCTGAAGATACTAGACATCAAAATATTATGTTTGCGCTCATCATGCCTTATACGAATGTCGCTGGTTTAAGGACTACAGGGTGTTCAAGGTTTCAATTTTATTCTG
>NW_019422807.1:0-2099 GCF_000390285.2 Anoplophora glabripennis | reverse complement strand
TATTATTTAGTTAAATCAAAACATATTTTTTTATCTGTCGAGCTATGCTTAAAAAAATTTGAAATCTAAAAGAATGTTCAATTCTACATAAAAAAATGTACTCTTTTTAGGTCGCCTTTATCGGTTTATGTGTTATTTGCATTTAAAAGTTTAAATGTATTTTGTGGTGATTTTGAAGACAACTCATCTCTCGTACTATAAATTTAAAAATAAAAAATAAATAACCCAATCACAGATGCTGTTCTTACACAGTAAATGATTTTTTGGGGTGTCTTCATTATTTATAACATTATGAGTAACTGTAGGATGCAAATGTTACGCTCATTTAGCCAAATGACATGACAACAAAAAAATAATGACTTAAAAAAAGCGTTTTTGTCTCTCCTGGATTAGCTTAATACCTTAAAAAAATGTGAGAGCTGATAGAATATATGTTTTTTTGAACCAATTTAGATATTGTTACTTTCCCGTTCTTGTGCCAGAATCACAATTGGGTCAGTTCATTGTAGTTTGAATTAAATGAGCACTAATGAAGCAAATATTTTACTCTTATATCATATATTGATTTATACTTATAGTACAATCATTGAAGCTTCACCTCCGAATTCTTTGAAACTGAACCGATCAACTTGAAATTTGGCAGATAGTTAGAGAAACGGTCAATGAACATTAGTGACATAGCGCCGATTGACGCTTCCACCCTGTTGGGGGTTGGCACCCCTTCTCGGGGGTGGAATTTTTTTCAAAAATAACGCTGGAAATCGATAGAGAATCAAATTTTGAGCAAAGAATATTCGAAGAATTTTTTCGAGAAGTCAATAGTTTTTTAGTTATTCACGATTGAAAACTTGGAATTTTGAGTGAAAAAAAAAACACTTTTTCAAAGTATTTTTCGCGAATAACTCAAAAACTACGCATTTTATTAAAAAAAAGTGTATTGAACAAAAATGTAGCTTATAAATAAAGAAAATCGTTTTTTAAAAAGTGTTGTACGTCCTATACAAGGCGAAATATGGTTAGTTGAAGGGGACTTGTTTTGGGGGGAATACTCGAATCGATGTATTCAACCTCAAATAACGGAAAAAGGATTAATTTTACGTGTACGTATAACGCTCCTAGAGTTTCTTGTAGTACTCAAAAAGACCTTCAAAGTGAGCACTTGTACAGTTAATTAGTGCAAAATTGAAGTAGTTATCGTCAAAAACAGATGGGTTGCTCATATTTTTTAAGGAAAAATGAGCAGTAAACGCTGTACCATTTCCATCAGAATTAATCGTGGACCTTTTACAATTAATTTTGTTTTAATGTTTTTCATACGATCCTGAAGCTAGACCGGTTTAGAATGCGTATTTTTTGAATAATGTACGGTAAAAGTATTTTTCATTATTCAAAAAAAAATGCCTTATTTATATAATAACTGAAACTATGAAAATACGTAAAAAATGATAGACGACAAAAATGTAACTTTTTTTTCAACAAATATTTTGCTTTTTTTTATTCCTATAGCATAAAAAATAAAGGAGATATCACCGCTTGAAGTATCCATTTTTGTGAAAAAACGACCTGTCTCGAGCCCTTCGATCTTTTCCCTTTAAAAAAACGAAGGACTTAAAAGGTTTTATATGCAAACGATCTTACAACTCTTGAAATTATATTTAAAATGCTTTTTTGTAGGATACTATAGCTTCAAAATTAACCGAGTTATGGTAAAAAAACCAATGACATTTTTTCGGAGCAAAATAGGCTTTCTCATTTTTATACACGACTATTATATATCATATTATACAAATAAAATAAGTAAAAAAATTTAGTGTGATTATTTATATGCAGCATACTAATTTTTTTAATGATTGATTATTTTTAAAAATCAATTATAAAAATATTTTACATTAATATTGGTAAAAGGGTACCTAGTTTATAAGAGTTGAAAATGGCAAAAGTAGAATATTCTTTCATAAACAATGTAAGGGAATTTTTATTTTAAATTATTGCATAATTATGGCATTCCAAGATTTAAAACGTAATGTTTTATAATTTTTTTAGCACAGGAGTGATTTATAAGCGTTGAAAAGTGTTATGAGATACAAATTCTTTCATAA
>NW_019422806.1:3313-3847 GCF_000390285.2 Anoplophora glabripennis | reverse complement strand
CATTACAACCAAAAATGAACTAAGGCGCTCGGGCATCAATAAAGTCAACTGGCGAACGTTCGTTATATACAGGGTGATTCACAACTTATCCAAAAAAATTTGTGAATAGATGCGGCAAAAATTTTTTTGTAAAATCCTTATAGTTACCGAGAAAAAAATTATTAAAGTTGTAGTGCTATCAACCATTACATAACTGTAGCCTCTAGCGTCATTCGTAATACGTATGGAGGGCCACGTAGCCTCAGCGACTCAGAACACTGAAATCCGATGTTTACAATAGTTTTTTAGTAGTTAGTGTCAAAAATGGCTTGCGTGTATAACAACTTGGAGTTGATGGATATCGTTTTAGTTTATGGTGAAGCAAGAAAACATTTTTATTATGGTGAAGCATTTGTGTTATGGTGAAACAAGACAGCATTTGTGTTAGTTCATAGAAACTGAGTAAGACGGACCCAAATGTGTTTACACGTCGGTGGACAAAATTTTGAACAGTTGTTGTAACATCAGGTATGTCAAATTATTTTATTATTTAAA
>NW_019422806.1:0-2194 GCF_000390285.2 Anoplophora glabripennis | reverse complement strand
ACACATAAACATGACACTACCCCCGGGGTTTACACAGACGAGCCGGCGAAGCAAGAAGAGCGCCAGAAGAAAGGGCCCTAGCCGGCGGGGCCCAGCCAGGACAAAAGGAGGTCCCACAAAGCGCCTACACCGGCCGCATTTGCGGTCGGGGTAGACGACGGATGGGGCCCACCTACGAAGGCTGTCCAGGCCTACACGAGATGAGGCAGGATAAAGAGGGATAATCCCCCTCGATCCCAAATCATTGAGGCCAATTTCTAGCCATAGAATAATGGCGCGGCGCACTCATGACAAGAACAAGATTTGTAATATTATGCAGTATTTATATTTATTTAATGCATAGGTACCATTATGTTTATTAATATCAATGATTGCTCCTAAAGAACATAATTATGTTAACAGAAAAGGTATTATTCAAAAACTTTTCAAATAGTTGTAGATATATAGAAACCAAGGATTTTATACAAGTCCTTGTAAAGTATTTCACATTGGGTTAGGTTAAATACATAAAAATAAACAAAACACAAACGCAAACACATATTTGTCATGTTAAAAAGAAACAGCAATAGTCAATACATGTGATAGAAGAAGAGAGCAAATCATTTCGGCTAGCCAAGACTTCTCGATATTATATCGATTCTAATGGGCGGGGTTTCGATATTATTTCGATGGCAAAATTTTCAAGAGTACCGATACACCGATATTATTTCGATCTCGATTCGGAATCATCGAATCGGCATTTCGGGAGTCCCTGCACTGATGCCCCCACCACTTTTTTCGAAATAGTTGTGTATCCTAACACAGGTGACGCTAGCGTCGCAGGCAATTTTTCGGGAAACCCTATTCTTAGCCAATTTTTCGCAACCATTAAGTATATACCGATATACCGTGTGTGTGGCCCAGGACCCGGATAGATGTAACGAGAGGTATAACGGGCAAATTTAATTTTGAATTAGTATTTGAAGATTAAGTTCTGGTTGCTGTAATACTAAAGTAACGAAAAATGTATTGATTTAATATTGTACAAAGTATTTTATGAGCAAACTTGCAAAAAAATCTCCGTTAATCAAGTGTTTTTATATTTAAAGATATCAAAAAAATTCCACTGTAAAAAGTTATTTAGTAGGCAATTTTGTGTGGACATGTATAACCATAATCTTCCATGTGCCGGCGTCACCAGCCGACACCAAGCCGAGTCAATGTTCACCTGTGTCATTTAATCGCGGTCAAGCCAAGCAAGATTGGCAATGGGCCTACATGGCTCATCGTAAAGAGTAGTGTTTATGTACTAGTTTAAATATAAATAATTTTTCTTAGCGGAATCCATATCATGGAAAATAGAGGTGTCCTATTAATGGTAATTATTACAACTTTGATATAAAACACCCTATAGAACACCAAATAAACTCATTTTATAATATCTTAGTTTTACAAGCAAGACTCAATCCTCAAGTACTATTTCAAAATTAAACAATTTTTACCCATTATATCTCTTGTTACATCTATTCTGGGTCCTTGGACACACACACGTATATCTGAAAGATTATATTATTTGTTAGTTTACACGAATAATAGTAATTAATATGTGGTGGTTTAATAAAAGATGCATTTAAAATTTATATGTATATATTTAAATAAAAATAAAAAAATATTAACAACATAAACATAAATAAAACATGCATTTAAAATTTATATGTATATATTTAAATAAAAATAAAAAAATATTAACAACATAAACATAAATAAAACATGCATTTAAAATTTATATGTATATATTTAAATAAAAATAAAAAAATATTAACAACATAAACATAAATAAAACATGCATTTAAAATTTATATGTATATATTTAAATAAAAATTAAAAAATATAAACAGCATATGTGAACAGGAGCTGCATGGAAATATATTTTATTATTTAAATGATTTATTTACTTAGTGGATTTGTGCAACTGTAAATAAAAATAAGGACAGAAATAACATACCAAAGCAACATAGTCACTGTTGCTGATGAAAGTAGAAAAATGTTCAAAACGTCAATACTAATGCACTATTTCATATAAAAACTACTAACAAATCCTTTCGGTGTAGAGGTTTACTTATATTTTCAGATTACATGTTGTTTCCAAACAAATTTTACTTTTCCTTGTAACATATTATTTCGTAAACCTTTTAACATATGAGGAGGATCAAAC
>NW_019422805.1:2080-3764 GCF_000390285.2 Anoplophora glabripennis | reverse complement strand
AGGGATTGAAATATTCGTCAGAATTTTATGTTAACATATAATTTTTCCGATTTTTATTACAATTTGGGAACAAAATTCGTTTTATTTTATTATTATATAAGGAAATTTGGAAGAACTATAACATTACTTTTGAACCTCATTACACACTGCCATTTGATCTAAATGCTAAAAGCCTTTTTAATATAGCTACAAATTTAGCAAAAATATGATAGTTAATTACATTAGAATGTGCTATAATAAGTGATATTGAAAACAGAAGTTGTACTTCCCTGTGACCGTCGATCATAGGTAACCAACAATTCACTGTTGGTGAGTAAAAATTTCTAAACTTCAGAGTAGTTGAAGGGGTTACATGTAATTATTTAAAATTGTTTTTAAAATTGATTGACATGAACTATCCATATTAAACTTAGTACATATAATTTAGTATTAGATACTTTCGAAATATACTTTTGTTTTTTTGTTGTAATCTTTATTAAAAGGAGAAAACTACCAAACTTCACTTATTAATGAACATAGTTTTGACTATAAAAGCAAAAAGAACATAAACCTATAACAGTTTATTATTATTTTTATTTAAGAATAAAACAAACATAGACAGTTTATATTTATTATAGATAAAATAGGATTATGAAAAAGTTACATTAATTAACAAACCATTCATATCATTAGTAAGCTATTGTTATGATATGATGATATTTAATAAAAATAAAATTGAAAATATAGAAATGAGACCAAAATTTTGAACTATTATGAAAATTCACTTAAAATTTGGAGAAAACTAAGACAAAGGGATAAAATACATATAAAATGAAGGATAAATTTAAATGTAGAATAAGTTTTGTAGCATAGAAATATAAAATCGTTCAAAGAAACATATCAAACTGTCAAAATTATGGAAAAAAGTAAATTTATGTATTAAATAGTTAATAAGATGCATCATTAAAAAGATAGAAATGATATCAAGGGTCGTTACGTTGTCGCATTACGACACAGTCACATTATATATTAGGTACTTAAATACTATTGTTTTCATCATCATTTTTTTTCTAAAAAAACACACTATATCTGAAAAACGAAGGATCTCCTAAATTATTTTAATACTATTGGTTAAACCCAATGGAAGGGGAGACAAAAAGGCTTATTTGACTCACACATACTCGAGACTACGACCAATTTTAATAGGTACTATATTTTTTTTAGGTTTTATGAGGAACGTCTTCCTAAAGTTTATCGACAGAATCCAGAAGCACCCTTTCGAAAAATCAATTTTGCCTTGAAACTATAAGAGTTAGGAAAAAAAGTGAATGTACACTTTTTGTCGATAACAAACTGTTCTATATAAAAACAGCATCATTTTTTATTTTCAGTAGGGCCGTATTAATTTTTTTTATAATTTAATGAGTCTGAGTTCCCATAACTCCGCCACTGGTTGCTTGCCGGACTTCTACTTCTATGGAAAAATGGTATCTTATAAGAAGATGTGTCGTGCCAAATTTGGCTTAAATAGCCTTCTTCATTTAGAAGTTATTTAAAAAATTCGAATTTTTTTAAAAATCTTTAACGCCCTATATTTCGAAAATGAAGCGTCTCTGGAAAAAAATTTATACTTGATTTTTTTCTTATTTTTTTTGAGGAATATCTCCTTAAAGTTTGTCGACTTAATCCTGAAACACCCTGTATA
>NW_019422805.1:0-643 GCF_000390285.2 Anoplophora glabripennis | reverse complement strand
TAAAAAAATAAATTTTAATTGTTGTTGTATTTGTTACCAATTTTTTTCAAAACCGATTTATCTCGCAAACCGTTCATTTTTTCGAAATAAATAAAGAGTACCATTTTTAAAGAAAAACCTTCAGAGTATCTAATAATAATATTTTCAGTTTGATAAAATTACTTCTGTCAAAATTTTGAGAAAAATTGTGATAGGGCCAGTCCGTTTCTGGACACCTGATAATAGCAAAAAGTTGATTTTAGCATCAAATCGTAGAGCTCCATGTGTAATACAACGTACGAAAATTTTATTAAAATATACAGGGTGGTTTCAAAGTTATAACCCTAAACGTTAATTTCTAGATACCCCTTTGACCCCCCATAACTCCGTTACGGGGCACATTAGGAAAAAAAATAATAGGAAAAACTAGTTTTATTTTGACCTCCCCTATACACTCCCGAGATTAGGAGGTACTTACCGGACACCCTGTATAGATATTTTTTATTTTTTTCTTAAATAAAACATAATTTAAAATAATACATTTTTATTCTCAAACAAAATAATTATAGCCCATTCAGGATTAATAATCTTCAAGTAGTAGTAATCTAATAAAATTGTTTATTAGTAGAATAATTGAAATGTAAGGTTATCATTACCTAACATA
>NW_019422804.1:3442-3757 GCF_000390285.2 Anoplophora glabripennis | reverse complement strand
GTCGAATTTTTGTACTTATAAACAATTAGAATAACTTTGTGAATATTCAATCAAATCAAATTTTTTAAAGCAGGTTTTAAAAGTTCTTGGAAAGACGCTTCTTAAAAAAAAACAGATCGATTGGTCAATTAGTTACGTAGTTATAGCCGATCAAAGTTAACCGTCATTTGCACTAAATGTACTGGGACAGCCGATCCGGGCTAATTTTTCGAAAAATACCTTTGGTATTCCGAGTACTTACCAGGTCTAAGATTACAATACTTTTCTTCATTGGCAACCTACTTTAAAACGTGTTTAAAGTTATTTATGCAAGCG
>NW_019422804.1:0-1195 GCF_000390285.2 Anoplophora glabripennis | reverse complement strand
TGGCACCAGCTATGTTGGAATATAAGTCATAAGTAACTAGTAAGTTATGACTTATAACCCACTAGTGACTTATAGAAATCATAAAAAGACAAACGTTTGGTTTATTTTTCTAGTTTTTATTAGAAAACCAATTTGAAACCGTAATAAGTCAACAAATAACCTAAAATGCTACAAACTTACAATCTACCTACTTATTAATATTAATATTAACATTAACATTTATGGTAAAGCCGTAATTTGACGCCAAAGGATTATTGGAATCATTTTGCGATTTTGGTAAATTTATAGAACAGGTTGCCCCTTTGCTTGTGCTTGCTTCAGGAGTCTGCACCCCTTCTATCTTTATAGCAATATCAATTTTGCTGGATATTGACTCTTCTATATAACCTTCTACCACGGTAGATGACTTCCATCCGTGATGTTTGGGTGTTGTTATATCCACTCTAGCATTGGCCAAGAGAGTTGCAGATGCGCGACGCAAGCCATGCCCTGTATATAAATTAGAATCTGTCAAGCCCAAAAATCGCGCAACAACATTAGNGTAAACTCTCAAAGTTGACTTCAACATGGAATATTTAGCCCACAATGTGGATGGAGCTAATTTTTCACTTAAATTGAAAAAATAAGCCAGCAAGACATCTTCATTTACGTTTTTCACTCCTTCTTTGATTCTCCAATCTTGCAATTCCTTCAGTTCTTTGTTGTATATAGATTTTGATTTCTCCGGAATGATGCCTGAAGTAGTCGCATTAGCCTTTTTCAGATGGAATTTCGACATTTTCCATTTTTCAGTCTTGATTTTAGGATCTCAACGTAATTTCAACTCAAAAAATATTGTTTATTTACTGACAACTCTTGGTTACAGACACAATTTAGGTTGATGCATCCTTTGTAATATTTAAAAATACATTCATTTCGTTAAATTATAATAAATTATATTAAAGAATTTTATATGGCACTCGTATGTTACGCCATATAAGTCACTTGGGAAAATCCAAACATTTCCCAATATAACTTATACATCGTGTCCACCTAGTGCGCGTAAGTCCAATATCTAGATTAATAAAAGATATAACTTATTTTTTTCCTAAGAGTTGCCTACTTTCCCGAGCTGCACAAAATGAAAATATATTTGCATATACAGGGTGTTCAGTTTTCCTGGGCAGGTACCAACTTAATTTTTTTAAATGGAAAC
>NW_019422803.1:0-3733 GCF_000390285.2 Anoplophora glabripennis | reverse complement strand
TGTTCATTAGTCAAGAAATTAGGTTGTTGATTCAAAAGATTAGAAGTTCTTAAAAACTTGTTTTTCTAAGCAGTAACTATTCATATCAGGAATGTCATTTTAGTAAATATGAAGCAAATATCAAATATTAACGTGATTCAGATGTATAGACAGAAGTTCGTTCAAGTGTAGTTTGAGAAATACTGAGGATACAGTTTGGTGAACAGAAGTTGTTTGACAAAAGTACCTATAAATGGAGTAAAATGTAGTAGCTAATAGCTATTGAGTACCACTGACAATTAAGATGTTAATTTTGTAGGATATATTTTATTCTTGAGTGTGTGTCAGAGGGGTACAACCTTATACCCGAGTTTTTACTCTAGGATACGAAAGTTTACAAATCGTTATTCGTATAAATGATACAATTCAAAAACACAAGTGGACAGTTCTCTCTCATTTGTCACTCGGATTTTACGGATTTTAAAAGAGTTTCTAGCAAGAAAAATATTTTCGAATCAATGAAAAAATCATGGAAGTCGCTCAGGAATGAGTGTATGCCAGATTTTTTTCTCTAGAAACACAGAAGCTACCTAAGCAACAACGTCAATTCATACAAAAGAAGGATAATTATGTAGAAAATCATTATTATGTAATTAAATGTTTTTCTGTTAGTTAATTATAATTTGGACACGTCTCGTATAATTTAAAAGCAACCAAGATTGCACGACTGGTACTGTTAACTAAAAATCCCTAAATCTTAGCGCCACCAATATTAATGATTCGTTTACAATGAACAATGACAAACCGTTACGTCTACGCTCGAGATAACGCGATCGTTGATTGGTTGAATCTGGTGAAAAATTATACCAATCACAAATCTCTGAATGTTATTGTTATTGTTTGAATAATGTTAGTTTAGAAAATAATGAGGCGTCAACTTTGCTACTGAAAACTGAATATTTAACGTAGAAATAGGTACACGTGGATGGCTAAAGAATAATGAGTCAAAAGGTAAAAAAGAAACACGTCATGGTGCAAACATTTGAGAACTATATATAAAAAATAACTAACGAAATAAAACTTTACCTTCGTCACAGCATCTCAAAATATCTGCTATAGCTGCAGTTTGCCTGTGGGTGTTATATTCAATAATTCAAAATTTTAAACTGATCCATTTTTTGCAAAATAAAATATTTATAATTATTACAGTAAGTTATAGCAAAAACAAATGAACCAAAGATTATTACTGTATTACTGGTTTTGTTATTTGGAATAGAATACAATTAATTAAAATGTATTATGTGAAAAATACAGCAACAATTGATGCGCAGATTGAACTAAATAATTTTTAGATATATTTTCAGTTACTTACTTCTGCTTTTGGAAAATCTGTAGAATTGGGTGTTTTTAAAATGGTAAACAATTTTAAAATGTCTACTATACAAGGGATATAATTTAAATATTTTGCTTTATTGAAAATTAAATCAATCAAAAAAATATATGAACTGTGAAAACATATCAAAAGTGTATAACTTTTACATTCTTGCTACTGTTCTCAATGAATGTAATAAATATTATTTGGGTATGTGGATTTCCATATTTTTTTTAGAAATTGAAATAAAGGGCGTTTGTCTTTTGCTTAGAATACTATTTATACTTTCTATACCAAGTTGTTCCTTTCACAAGTGTGTCTACTACATCGGTATTGATATTAGAGCAGGGACTTCTGTATCCGTATTTACAGAACCTCTTTATTGTTATTTTGTGACGGTAGAATTTGCTACTTAAGCGTGACCCAGTATTCTAGTTATACCCAAAACATTATTGTAATACATTATACCCAATATTACATAAATTTATTTACATAGAAAAAAATCATTCATTAATCATATTTATAACACAATTGACCCAAAATATAGTATTACCTATAGAGTAATATCAGTAAGCAGAACAAAATGCGGATATATAGCAAAAAATNTAACCCTGCTCTTTAAATAGAACAAAAATATTCTCGGAATAACAAAAAATGTAGGTACTTAGTGCGAAAAAAACAACAAACTTAAGGCTGAATCTGAACCTCCGCATAATCTAAATCCGTTACGTAAAATTTAAAAAAGAAACAAACCCGCTAAAAATAACTTGATGTTTTCTAATTTTATAAAATTTTAACACTGAAATGTTGTGCTGATAGGTTCTCCAATTAATTACTATCATAGACCACGTCATTTGGAAAATTGCTACGAATAGTTTCAATCCTCCCTCATACTGAAATTTTGAAGCTATTGTATTATGCATAGGTATGTCAGATTTAGTTTATGCATCTATAGTTTGGAGATTACGTCATCAAATACAATCAAACAAATACATAAACAAATGCATAATATGACTGATGATGACCAAGTTACAAATATTTGGTATTAATGTTTCTAGAAAAATAAAGCGTCCTTCCATTACCTTCCACGGTCGCGTCGAAATAAAAAAAATACCGTTTTGAAGCTGTAAGACTCCAGTTTCAAGATCTGTTGACAAAACTTTTTTTTAAGCTATGATTATCGAGGAATCAAAATATTTCAAGAAAAAAATAATTTCTTTTTAGACTGTCCACGGATGCAGGAAAATTTTTTCGAACTCAAACAATGTAGAGGTCAGTTAGCTTGTTTAATCAGCTTCAATTTGCTTTTTGAAAGGTTTCCGTACTATTGGTTACCAAAATATTGATGGTTGAATGAAAAATGACAGTTTTGTTTTTGTTCATCGATATCTCAGCAACAGCGGTTTTGAAAACTTGAATAAATTCTTTACAAGGACCTATTATGGTTTTCGGAATTTTTTTTTTTTCATCATTGATAATTTGAAAAAAATGCAAATAATAACTTTTTACGTTTTTTTTTAGAAAATCTACCGCTAATTTACACATATTGACGAAAAGACTAATGTTGAGAAATGTTTATAGCTAAATGTACCCCCAAATAACTCTGATAAGTTGATCCATTTAATCATTTTTCTGTGCAAATGAATGACTTTATATCATATAATCTAGAAATAAAGTGAACTGAACAATTTACTATTTTTTTCACCTCATTTTACGTGTCGAATAGACTAGAACATAGTTTATTTAGTTAATGTTAATAATTTAACATTTTTTTTCATTAATAATTTAATTATTGTAACATGTATTTGTCAATATTTATGGACAATATTAAATTAATATTTTTATACAAAAGAGTGCAAAATAAACATTGATTTACAGAAAACGAGCCAAAAAATCACCAAATTCAAAAAATGCCGGAAAAAAGTCATTTTATCAATTTCTTAAAAATATAGACTTAACTTCAAAAGCCTCTTTTTACTTTTTCTCAAGCTATTATTTATAAAAAAATATGAATTTAAATAAGTAATTTTTCGAAAAATGTTTTTTCTTTCAATCGCATTTTTCATTATCAAATATAATGTTTTTATTTTTTAAAACTAATTACATCATTCGATTTCCCGGAAAATTTCACCCCAGTTTTGTTATAAATACATTGTTTTTGGTAACAAATAAAGAAGAGATAAGGTTCAAAGTTGGCAAAATCCCAATTCGCACTAATGTGACCTTTAAGGTGGCCCGCTCCAAGTGTGACCTTTGAGAGTTAATGCAGGTGACCAAACTTCGCCATTTAATAATAATTCATCTATTGTAAATTTGTACTATTAATAATTGTTAGTTATAGTTACACTCATGTCGTATTGAATTATCATTAATAAAGACGTT
>NW_019422802.1:3765-4983 GCF_000390285.2 Anoplophora glabripennis | reverse complement strand
ACCTGAGGCGAAGATCCTGTTCGATAGCCCCCTGCATCGAAACAGCGATACATTTCAGGCTCCTTTAGAGACCTGCATACCGCCCGAGGCTGAGAACCTCCGACGAAGGCCGGTGTCCCATGCATCCGAAATCCGATGTACGATATCCGAAAATATTTTAATTCACATGCATCTGAAATTAATCTCATAGAAATCAAGTATAGAACCATGGAATTTATTACAAGATGAAGGTGAAATATTTTCAAATGACAACCATAGGTATATATTATAGAAAATATACGTAGTATTATATTTTCTACATTCGACATTATAATATAACATTTATTTGACTGTAAATATATCAAACAACAATCATAGTATGTTAAAAACTTAAAAAGTGAGGTTAAAAAACATACGATTTCGGATAAAAGTTAAAATTATTTCTACTTTTTCCGACGTCGTATGAATTTTAAAAATTTCGGATGAAAATGAGCGGTAAAAATTTGAATGTATATTAACCAATAGGAACACTTTCGGACCTTCGTATCGTCGGAATTCGGATGCATGGGACACCGGCCTTACCT
The DNA here is from genome assembly GCF_000390285.2 of Anoplophora glabripennis. NCBI lineage: Eukaryota > Metazoa > Arthropoda > Insecta > Coleoptera > Cerambycidae > Anoplophora > Anoplophora glabripennis. Next base: position 4,420 of record NW_019422802.1, on the reverse strand, counting down.
CGCCACCTCGGCAAGGCTCATGCGCAAGCCCTTTCGCGGGTCGAGTAGTAAGCATGTTGGCATAGTCGAAAAAGATTAGTAATCTAATAAGAAATTATTTTATTACTTCGGTAAGTATTGGCAATTTTCTTCATTAAAAGAAAGATGTCATGTGTACATCTCAGTACTTATCAATCTTATCATTAATATTTGAAGTGATATATTTTTTGTTCATCTTAAATTTAACAACAAATATTTGGTATTTTTTTCTTCTACGAAATACTATCTCTATAAAACGTGATCTTTTCTTATGAAGTTTATGGCTATGAGTGCAATCCAGGTACATTTATTACCGTAATTTAGGTATACTCGGATTTACGTTTATTCCAAAATGTAATTTCGATTCACTATGTTGTTATAGTCGAGGTAATAGTAGTAGGATCGCATCGCAATAGTCCGCTTGCCGTATTGAAATGGAATTATGTACCTACCTAAATAGTGGTAATTATTCCTAAATATTGGATTGGTAAATATTTAGTAAGTAAATGTAAAAAATATTTAGTAAGTAAATGTAGAAAATATTTAGTAAATGTGAAATTCGTGCTGTAGGTACTTTTTTGTTGAGTGATTTTTAACCTTACTTTAATCGGAACCCTGAAATAAAAAACAAATTTGC
>NW_019422802.1:0-2839 GCF_000390285.2 Anoplophora glabripennis | reverse complement strand
CCTAGATAAATGATACTATAGATAGGAAACTTGAACAGATTTCGTGGTCATTAACAGCGCTAACTGTTGACACTTTCTCCAACTTCTATTGCTTTCCTTTTCTAGGAATTATCGGTAATACAGTGAGTTAAATTACCTGTAGCCGGTAAAAGATGCAAGCGCCATCTAGTTGTACGCTCTACAACTATATACCTACCTACTCAATATTTGTTTTAGGTATTCTGCCGCCGCTAAATTTAAAATTACATAACAAATCTCACCCTACACAGATCACTCAGAAATTGATTTTGTAAAATAATTTTCACGTAGATAATTTTTTTTGTCACCATGAGAAAATAAGTACATTTGATAAAAAGCATTAAAATCACTCAAGCATTAAAGACACTTTTAAATGCTCTAATAGTCTTCCTACTTAAAATAAGAAATAATTTTGATACTGTAACTTTTTAAAATGTTTGTTGAAAAAATTTCAAATTTCAGTACATATTTTGAAAAAAAAGAGTGAAAATGATTATAGAGTTTCAGTGCTTTCTATATTGTATTAGCTTTCACGGTGAATAAAAAAATATTACAAGTAAATAATTTTACTAAACCAATCTTTGATTAATTCTTGTAATAGAGATTTATTATGCAACTTTAAATTTTTCGTTGTGTTGATATCCATAAAAAAAACTACCTACCTCTGATCACATTTTTTATAAAAAAAAACAAAAAAACAACATTTTCTTATTAATAAAAAAATGTGATTATATGATGATCAGACATTATTATGTTATATAAATAAATGTGAATGAAATATCTAATAAAACACACTAAAAACACAAATAAAACACACACCAACACTCGCCAAACCTAACCAACAATAAACAATAAACATGAACAAGAATGACATGAAATGATTCATAATTGTAATTGTCAAAATTTATTCTACAAAATCTTTGTGGCGACATCTACAGACTCTTTCCCCAACTTGTATATCTATCTCAAGTCACGTGGTTCCCAGTTTCCCCATATTTTCAAGTATAAGTTCTCGGGCCCTGATCGAGAGACCCGCACCTCAGTACAGGGGACACACATAGGCTCCTACGAGTCCTATAATTATGACTATATTGAGATCTGCAAATCCGAGGCAACTTTCCTCGTCAAACCTCTAGGCGGCATTCGTCGAGGCAACCTTCCTCGTCATACCCCTACGAAGCATTTCCTTTGCAGTCTACGGGTTCAAAGCAATAGTACGCACGTCATTGCGGCGGCGTACTCCAAATTTAGCAGAAGTTGTCCTTGCTTCTCAGTTCTCAGGGCTCCCTCGAGAAACCCATATTTAAAAGTAGAGTCAGTGTTTCTACAAGACTTCTACAANTGGCGGTTTCTGAAACAGAAAATGTTAGCGGGCAGTGTGGGCGGGGGATTCGATGATCAAGACTGAGCTGGACGAGACCTCGTTCCCCCCAAACGCTATCTCGGTGCTTCGTGGAGAGTCTGAGGAGCCGAAGGTGGTAGCTCATCGTAGTAGTACGCGGCACGGCGACGCCACAGTGCCGTACAGGCTGAGGTCCGCGACTACACGAGTTACCGATACCACCTCGAGTATCCCTCAAGACGTGCCCACGGAGACAAGTAGCATGCAAGTGTTATTACGAAGTGTGTCAACCACGAATACTCGGGACGATGTTATACCTACGTACCAACTGGTAGGGTCCGGGGAATCCCATGAGCGCAACCACAGTTCGCCCTAGCCGGCGGGACCCAGCCAGGACAAAAAGAGGTCCCACAAAGCGCCTACACCGACCGCATTTGCGGTCGGAGTAGACAACGAATGGGGCCCACCTACGAAGGCTGTCGAGGCCTACACGAGATGAGGCAGGATAAAGAGGGATAATCCCCCTCGATCCCAAATAATTGAAGCCAATTTCTAGCCATGGAATAATGGCGCGGTTCGCGGTCCGGCCCCGATGTCTGCCTACCTCCAATATCGGGTGTCTCGGAACGTGGAACCGTTGGGCCGGCGATACAGTACACACAGCATTTCCACGAAATGGTACCCAGCGGGAGCAATGCGCATCTCGTTCGGGTGCCAAAGCATGCGAAAACCCCTTAGCCGACTATGTCGTAGGTAGCCGGCTCTTTCCATCTTTCCATCCAATTCTGGTACATCGCCCGTCTACTCTCATGATTTCCCCCGAACATTCGATCACCTAGGCGGTGATTCCCTAGTGGTCCCTATTTAGAAAGCCTAAACCGACACGGCGCTCGACGTGGGGCTCGACGTTCTGCTTCGACGTCTTCGCGACGAGCCCAGGTTGCTGAATTACCCCCCAATTCTCAAATATTAGGCAATTCCGATCAAGGAACACGACAATTCCATCAAAGAGGTGATAGAATGTACGTGAAAATAAACAATTTTCATTAAGCAACCTGTGGTCTAAGCCTAAACTGTTCTATAAAATTAATCAGGAATTATTACATGAAATTTAGACAGACCCTGCATCACACCAATTCTCCCACTAAACATCAAATATTAGACATGTGAGAAACATTATTTTCTGTCAATACTTTTTATTATAAATATGTAATGGAAGCATTTAGAAATAACTATTTTCTAGGTAGGTACATATGTGTTATTAGATTAACATTTATTATTATTTTACATTGCAAATAAATTGATATTGTTTCAATTACCAACAATTTAAATGAATTGTGACTTTTAAAACATTCATAAATTGTTTTTAAATCTAACAAAACGTTCACCCCAGGTACATAAGGGGTTTTGTCATGAAATTGTTACAAATATAATGTAATTAGAAAATACATCAGTTCATTGGTGACCACCAGGGCTAGG
>NW_019422801.1:0-3726 GCF_000390285.2 Anoplophora glabripennis | reverse complement strand
AATATTTACACACTCTAGATTTTAGGTTTCTTTAAGCTTATTGAACTGTAGTTTAGGATGTATTTGAAACTTAAAATCAAGTGTTATGTTTTGCCGTTGTAAAACAGCAACTAAGGTGACTAAATATTTCTGTTGTTTGAAAATGCAGAACAAATCCTTTTCGATCTTCCCATAATACGGGTATAAATTAAAAAAATATATGGCTTTGCTGATGGGAAGACTCCTCATCTAAAGTCCATGCATGTTCCGTGTCCCATATGCAAAAGGTGTTAATTTTTCAAAATGTCTTTGTTACGACTAGTAATTTGAATGAATTAGCAATAATTTTATAAAAAAAAACTATGTATGTACCTACTATCCAGTGACGTTTTTGATTCTTGTTGCCAAATTTATGTAAACAGTTAACTTTTAAACTTTTTTTAATATTTTTTTTCCATTTCTTTACGTTAGAGGTAAATTTGTACAATTTTATTACTACGCTACAAATAGACGTTATGATGCGGTACCGTTGAAGCAACAGACTTCTGTTCTAAAACACATAATTTCGATAGAAGACTACACAATTTAACGCCGTTGCAATACCGTCCGTCTATGGCCTATGGCCTTCAATTATGATTTTTTATACATGTTTCTTATAGTAAGCAGACATGCTTAACGTCCATTTTGCGTGTACTTATCACATATTTACAGCACGCACAAAGAGCAGTACTCGGAGGTTTTATTTTACTGACACGCCTATGGCAACACAAGCAAAAATTTAGCAGGAAGTAACTTCCTCCATATAAGTTAGGAATACTTTCGTAATAAGCTGTGAGTAGTTCTAATTAATAAACTATGAATAATATCAAACACTAATGCCACTTTCGAAGGTACCAAAAGTCACCTTATTAAGGTTACGAAGGTATATTATTTGACGCAATTGTTATATTTTGGCCGCAAATATTATGTGGTAGAATTTGTGCTGCTTCATTGTGAATTGTTCACCCATATAAGTCTTATTTACACATATAAAAATATAAGCAGGCAGCATGTTAATAAAAATGTATACTGTTAAAGTTAAAAGTTTCAGTAAAATGTATTTAATATTGTTTATTCTCTTCCAGATCTCACTCCCGTAATATCAAACTTAAATGCTCAGAAATAGTTATTAAGTCTTCAGACACTCAGTTTTACTTGAAAATGGTTTAAAACTTCTATGTCAAGACCAAATAATAATGTTACAACTTTGTTTACCCTTCATTAAAATAGTTCAGCAAATTATATCCATTGAGAACGACAGACGACAAAAGACCCCTTAGTCTCACATTATTCTAATATTACAGTCATGGTCTTGTTATAATACTATTAAAAACCGCTTTGCAGAATACTATGACTGCAAAAAATTTAACGTTGAATATTCACTTCGCCAGAAATAATTTTCGTATAGCCTTTGAAGTAAATTTAGCTCATTAATCAATAGGCGATGAAATTTCGACAATGCAGACAGCATATACAGCAACATTGTTAACTTCAGGGCCACTTGGTACCGTCACTTATTCCCTTTATATTGTTCTCGGATTATTTGAAAACTACTTAACTGAAAGTTTTTTTGTACTCAAAAAATATATTTTTTTACTAACATTTGCGTAAGTAATGTAATAATATAATATGAACAGAAATAACATACACTCAAATACAAGAAACCTACTAACAATAAGTATATTCTTTTTCTATATAATTTCCTGGTATGGAAATACATTTTTCCCATGGAATAAAGGGTCATTTTAACAGCCTAGAAACCTGCATTATTACCTTATGGCCCGCAAAACACATCTCTCCTTTAGCAGCTCAAATAAATAACGGTCACATGAAATTAAGTCTGAACAATATTTACACACTCTAGATTTTAGGTTTCTTTAAGCTTATTGAACTGTAGTTTAGGATGTATTTGAAACTTAAAATCAAGTGTTATGTTTTGCCGTTGTAAAACAGCAACTAAGGTGACTAAATATTTCTGTTGTTTGAAAATGCAGAACAAATCCTTTTCGATCTTCCCATAATACGGGTATAAATTAAAAAAATATATGGCTTTGCTGATGGGAAGACTCCTCATCTAAAGTCCATGCATGTTCCGTGTCCCATATGCAAAAGGTGTTAATTTTTCAAAATGTCTTTGTTACGACTAGTAATTTGAATGAATTAGCAATAATTTTATAAAAAAAAACTATGTATGTACCTACTATCCAGTGACGTTTTTGATTCTTGTTGCCAAATTTATGTAAACAGTTAACTTTTAAACTTTTTTTAATATTTTTTTTCCATTTCTTTACGTTAGAGGTAAATTTGTACAATTTTATTACTACGCTACAAATAGACGTTATGATGCGGTACCGTTGAAGCAACAGACTTCTGTTCTAAAACACATAATTTCGATAGAAGACTACACAATTTAACGCCGTTGCAATACCGTCCGTCTATGGCCTATGGCCTTCAATTATGATTTTTTATACATGTTTCTTATAGTAAGCAGACATGCTTAACGTCCATTTTGCGTGTACTTATCACATATTTACAGCACGCACAAAGAGCAGTACTCGGAGGTTTTATTTTACTGACACGCCTATGGCAACACAAGCAAAAATTTAGCAGGAAGTAACTTCCTCCATATAAGTTAGGAATACTTTCGTAATAAGCTGTGAGTAGTTCTAATTAATAAACTATGAATAATATCAAACACTAATGCCACTTTCGAAGGTACCAAAAGTCACCTTATTAAGGTTACGAAGGTATATTATTTGACGCAATTGTTATATTTTGGCCGCAAATATTATGTGGTAGAATTTGTGCTGCTTCATTGTGAATTGTTCACCCATATAAGTCTTATTTACACATAAAAATATAAGCAGGCAGCATGTTAATAAAAATGTATACTGTTAAAGTTAAAAGTTTCAGTAAAATGTATTTAATATTGTTTATTCTCTTCCAGATCTCACTCCCGTAATATCAAACTTAAATGCTCAGAAATAGTTATTAAGTCTTCAGACACTCAGTTTTACTTGAAAATGGTTTAAAACTTCTATGTCAAGACCAAATAATAATGTTACAACTTTGTTTACCCTTCATTAAAATAGTTCAGCAAATTATATCCATTGAGAACGACAGACGACAAAAGACCCCTTAGTCTCACATTATTCTAATATTACAGTCATGGTCTTGTTATAATACTATTAAAAACCGCTTTGCAGAATACTATGACTGCAAAAAATTTAACGTTGAATATTCACTTCGCCAGAAATAATTTTCGTATAGCCTTTGAAGTAAATTTAGCTCATTAATCAATAGGCGATGAAATTTCGACAATGCAGACAGCATATACAGCAACATTGTTAACTTCAGGGCCACTTGGTACCGTCACTTATTCCCTTTATATTGTTCTCGGATTATTTGAAAACTACTTAACTGAAAGTTTTTTTGTACTCAAAAAATATATTTTTTTACTAACATTTGCGTAAGTAATGTAATAATATAATATGAACAGAAATAACATACACTCAAATACAAGAAACCTACTAACAATAAGTATATTCTTTTTCTATATAATTTCCTGGTATGGAAATACATTTTTCCCATGGAATAAAGGGTCATTTTAACAGCCTAGAAACCTGCATTATTACCTTATGGCCCGCAAAACACATCTCTCCTTTAGCAGCTCAAATAAATAACGGTCACATGAAATTAAGTCTGAAC
>NW_019422800.1:1826-3837 GCF_000390285.2 Anoplophora glabripennis | reverse complement strand
AGGTACGTAAAAATTTTGTTTCGGCAAGCTGAATTTATCACTATATATGCTAAATATTATTTACAATAACATTAGTTTCCACAGTTATAATAATGGGGGGGGGAATATTGTTTACAGGGTGGTTAATTGTATAATTTTTACGTAAATTCCCGTTTTTCGCTTATAACTTTTTTTCGTTCATTTCCACGAGAAAACAGTAAATACTTTTCGTCTTCAAAAGACCTACAAAACTAACCCTCGAGCGTTAAAAAATATTGATTAGATCAAAAGCTATAAACAGAACAAGTTTATTTATGACTTCTGAATTAAACATTTATAAACTGTGTTATTATTACCAGAACGTTTTGGCATTGCATCCTCTCATTCCTTATCACTATCTACTATCTCACACGAAATCTGGAATCGATAAGTTGAATAGTTTACAAGTTATGACCTTACAAACAAATTAACTAATTATTAATCTGGACGATCCCGAGGATCTTCCACAATCGCATTACGGTTACCACCTTATCACTGTGAACTTAACCCAATCGAATTAGTCTGGGCGCAGGTTAANATTTAAATTTTTTTGTCAACAAATATGTATTACAATTGTTTTTTTAGAAAAATAAAGTAGTGTTAATTTTCAAAATTAAAGTAAATAAAATATTTTATTAAAAATTTTCAATCTAATAGGTTAAGAAAATTTTTGTACACTTTTTGAATTTCTAGGAGGGGGCAGCTGCCCCTGCTTGCCCACCTTGGCGACGCCTTTGGCATAATATATTTTACCCTCACCAACCCTAGCGAGCGGGGATGAGACATTTTTAGGAAAAATTTGTCGTTTGCTTAGTTCAGAGAGGAATAACGTTTCGACATAACATTTTCCTACCCCCACCCTTGATAATTATTTTTCTTCTAGTTATTAGGAGTCATAAATTTTTTTGTTTTGTTCGAATATCATGTCATTCGTTTTCTTTTCCAATTTTTGCGACTAGGACACTTCCACGTGGTGACAGCGGGCAACTATTTATTTCGGCTAAGTTCCATATTGCATAAAAATGGGCTGGCCAAAGAGGACTTTATATCATCCTGGTAAAATACAATCCTGTTTGTTTTTTTTCGAATGACCTTTGTGTAAATTAAACTACCCTGTACGGTAGAATTCTTTACTGCATGGCTTCTAGAAGTGTACTGCTCCTACATTGAATGAGTGAGAGAACATGGCTGTAGGGCCACATATCAATTAGGCATATTTACGGGAACACCAACATTTAAAACTTGGATAAATGAAAGAGTATGTCAAAGCTTTGAGTAAAACTGGAGACTGTTTTAAGTTCTTAATTTGAAAAGTTTTCTTATCTTTCAGATCCAAAAACAAAAGGAATTTTTTGATGGTCCACAAGTACATAAAATGCTTCATGATAATTGCTTCATCGAAACTGTGAATACTAAAGAAAAAGATGTTTGGTTGAGTTTGAAGAAGTAGGTAGAGGTACGTAAAAATTTTGTTTCGGCAAGCTGAATTTAACACTATAGATGCTAAATATTATCTACAATAACATATTAGTTTCCACAGTCATAATAATAGGGGGAATATTGTTTACAGGGTGGTTAATTGTATAATTTTTACGTAAATTCACGTTTTTCGCTTATAAATTTTTTTCATTTATTTCCACGAGAAAACAGTAAAGTACTTTTCGTCTTCAAAAGACCTACAAAACTAATCCTCGAAAGACAAAAAATATTGATTAGATCAAAAGTTATAAACAGAAGAAGTTTATTTATGACTTCTGAATTAAACATTTATAAACTGCGTTATTATTACCAGAACGTTTTGGCATCGCATCCTCTCATTCCTTATCACTATCTACTAAATCACACGAAACCTGGAATCGGTAAGTTGAATAGTTTACAAGTTATGGCCTTATAAACAAATTAACTAATTATTAATCTGGACGATCCCGAGGATCTTCCACAATCGCACTGATTTTTTTCATGGTAGATTTCATAATAATACATTGAAATCTAT
>NW_019422800.1:0-970 GCF_000390285.2 Anoplophora glabripennis | reverse complement strand
TCTTAACCCGGTTATGATGCTTAAAGTAGCCTCATGTTTTGAAATGCTGTTTTTATATTGTTTACTTATAAGAGAAATGGACCGAGAAATTGAAGCGGCATAGACAAAGACGGATTGTCGGGGATTAAATTTTAGCTACCTGCTACAATTTAGTACAGTCCGATCGCACAAAGTTTTGTTAAAAGTAGACCTCATCTATACGGAAAATACATAATATAAAAATATTGAATATAAGCACCAGTACTACATTTATTTACGATTTGCATACATAATGAGCTCTTATTACTCTCTTTCATTTCTAAACAGACTATAATCAATATTTTTTTACGCTCGGGGCTGGTTTTGTAGGTCTTTTGAAAACGGAAAAAAAGTATCTTACTGTTTTCTCGTGGAAATTAACGGAAAAAGTTATAAACGAAAAACGTGAATTTACGTAAAAATTATACAATTCCCTCCATTTTTATGACTGGAAACTAATATGTTATTGTACATAATATTTAGCATCTATAGTGGTAAATTCAGCTTGCCGAAACAAAAAGTCGCGAAATGGTCATTTCCCAGCTTATATTCCTGGAATATAAGAGTGTATTTACCGACTATTGGCATCTACATGAGTAGCACTACCGGAGTCTACATCTTCGCATTCGATTTTTTTTTGTGTGCCGGTGTTATTAAAATAATAAGATCAACATTCATGTTGTCAACAACATTCTGTTTCGCAGGCTGGTGATTCTCAGGAGATTTTATTCAACTATTCAGCAATCGCATTGACTCGAGCGTAAACGCATCGGTTTGTCATTGTTCATTGTAAACGGATCAGTAACATTGATGTCGCTAAGATTTAGTGATTTTTAGTTGATAGTACCAGTCGTGCACTGTTGTTTGCCTAAGGTTGGCGGTCATGTGACTTATAATCCTTAATGAAGGCTGTGTATCTTTGGAATATTGCTTTCGCTCCTGATATATGCAA
>NW_019422799.1:0-3731 GCF_000390285.2 Anoplophora glabripennis | reverse complement strand
TAAATTAAAGTTTGAAATTTTATTTTCATTATATTTTTTAAATTTTTTAAATTAATTTATTTAAAAAAAAATCGTTGAAAGTACATATTTTAAATGTTTTATCAATTTTTTAGTAATTTGCAATGCTGTTTATGTCGGACGCATATTTTTTTGTAGCAAATACTTTTTTCAAAATTAAAAAAATATACTTTCATGTTTGAGTGATGTTCTGGGGACTATTAGTAAAATGTCTGTATTACCGGCAATTTGTTGCATTTGTTAATCTGTCCAGAATCTAGTAAGCACTTGTCAAAACAGCGCGGAATCTTCAAGGTTACTTAAATGTCTGCATTACCGACTATAAGGTGCTGCATTTGTTTATCTCGGTCATTAAATCCTTCATATTATCTATTACTTATTGCTTTTCCGTTGTGAAATATAATTTTACAACTTTGTGAATCCTAGACCATGTTTGTAGTTAATCACTTGCATCGGACCTTTTGAAAAACCTAAGAACCACCGCTTAATTAAGGTCGTAAATTATTTTGTACATGCACAGAGGCATCTTGTAAAAATGTCTTAACAACTTTGTTTTTTTTTTATCTTACATCAGCGACTTTGATGCATCTTTACATTGATTGACCCTTTTAAGTGTCGCTGTCCTTGAAATTTAACAAAAAATCGCTTGCGGTTATCTTGAAATCCTTCAACTTAATTCGTGATTATCAATCGCGTGTAATATTTCATTTATTAAAAACAACATTCCTCCATTTCGATAGGCGTGCAGTTCTATGTAAATTTATTAAATCATAATTGATCATATTTGAATCATTACTTTAAATAGACCCATCTGAGTATCAATAAACAGGAAAACGTGCTTGTTAGATGTTGTATTCTCCTGTTGCATTGTTTAATTGCCATTTGTTATAAAACCCTACAGGCATTTTTTGCCGATTGTCCGAAAGCTTGTTAACTAATTTAAAAATAATTAATATTCGATATTGACAACCGTGAAATCAGCCAGTGAATGTTTTTTTTATGAAATTGCTAGTTACTTGCCAAGAAAGTATGTCTCAATAAAAATATTGCCCATTAAGTTTAATGAAAATCGACACTGTTTTTTTATTAATAGTAAATAGGCTTGATTCACACATGGAGCAAAGTGAACTACGTTTTATGTCGAGCTCAAAATAATTAGGTTTTATCCTTGTGTTTACATTTTGTATCAGTATGTAGTTTAGACATTATTTTATTATTATTTCCTATAAATCTAATAGACCAGGTCAAATCTGTCGAAATATCCCACTCCTTGGATATAAGAGGGGGGAAGCTAATTTTTGCTGGAATACCTTCAGTACCACGCACAATAAAAGTGTAGATACCTAGATCTGGGCGAGGTTCGAAATATTTTCAAAATTGCAAGAAAAAATTTTAAAAAATACCTATTTTATCTGAGTTTTTTACTTATATCTTGGAACCTATGGATTTTGGAAGAGTATTGAAAAGGAAAAAAGTTTTTGAATTGAATTTTGCACAATATACTGGAAGTTAAAAATGTTTAAATTTATTACCGATGTTGCAAAATAGCAATAATTGATGAAAAAATGCAAAATAATCAAGTTTTTTGGATAATTTTTTTAAAATATTTTAATTGCTCCGAGGGCATTCTAATTTTTGTAAAAAAAACTTTAGAGTATAATAAAATAACAGACCAAATTTCATTAAAATCGGTTAGATAGTTTTCGGAAAAAAATTTTTAGAAAAAAATTTATTTTTAAATTTTCGAATTTTCAAAATGTTTTCAAATAAAGCATTTAGACACTTGAAAATTTTTCCACATAGAAAATAACGCTCAACCTTTCAAATGGTTTTTGAAAACTTGAAATCGGTTGATTAGGACGGCCATAGTAAATTTTTAAAGTTAATTTTCAAGTATATAGATACTTTATTTGAAGCTGTGCAAAACATTTTGAAAATTCGAAAATTTTATTTCAAAATTTTTTTCAAAATATTGTTTTCCGAAAACTATCTAACCGATTTTAATGAAATTTGGTGTGTTGTTTTATTATACTCTAAAGTTTTTTTTTACCAAAATTAGAATGCCCTCGGAGCAATTAAAATATTTAAAAAAAATTATCCCAAATACTTTATTTTGCCTTTTTTTTCATCAATCATTACTATTTTGCAACATCGATAATAAATTTAAACATTTTTAACTTACAGTATATTGTGCAAAATTCTAAAATTTTTTTCCTGTTCAATATTCTTCCAAAATGCATAGGTTCCAAAATATAAGTAAAAGCTCAGATAAAATGATATTTTTTCCAGAAATCCAGAAAAAATTTGCTTGCCTCCTCTCACATCCATCTCAAAACAGGTCCGCCCTGGTCTATACAGAAATTATATGTTTTAATGTGTAAATCTTTCTGTTATTTTGTTACATTTCAAAACAGAAAACGCGTTAATAAAGTTGCACAAGAATTACCAAATTCCTTCTTTACTTTAACGTATACATTTATGGCAAAAAATTATTTGACGATGAAACTCATAAGTAAAAGTTTTTTACTTTAAATTAAGCGTTATATTGTTTTATTCAATTTAGCATATAGGCCATCTCTGTTGCTCAACCCATTCTCACGATTACTATGAGAATTAATGTTCGTTAATTTGCATGTATCACCTATTAAAAAAAATATAATCGGGACAATCAAAATATTTATAAGCAAGCGTGTCTCAATTTCGTCTCTTAGCAAATTTTTTATCTTCCAAGGTCCTGCATATATTTTCTGCTTTTACATCACACGCAGTGGAACCAAATCTAGTGGTTGTTCACCTTAATTTAAATCATCGTGCACAGTTCTGGGCCAGGTGATAATTTTTTTTAAGTGACTTGATCTGGTAATACCTAATTAACATTATTGTAAAGGTAAAACAGCAGTTACAATGTTTTTATCACCTAGTGTTACTATTAATGGTGTCCCAATAATCCTTTTATCAAACTAAGCATATTTAACAAAACTTACATGTATCCTAAGTTGCCTCATTTATTTAGAAATTACAATATTCAAAGGGACAAAGTCCCAATTACAGGATAAGATACAACAGAAAACCTTAATTAAATTAAAAAAAAAAAGACAAACAAACATGATACAGGTGTTTCAGGATTAAGTCGAAAAAGTTTAAGGATATTCCTCATAAAAAAAATAAGAAAAAAATTAAGTATAAATTTTTTTCGCCTCATTTTCGAAATATAGGGCGTTAAAGATTTTTAAAAAAATTCGAATTTTTTAAATAACCTCTAAATGAAGAAGGCTATTTAAGCCAAATTTGGCATGACACATCTTCTTGCAAGATACCATTTTTCCATAGAAGTAGAAGTCCCGCAAACAACCAGTGGCGGAGTTATGCGGACTTAGACTCATTAAATTATAAAAAAATTAATACGGCCCTACTGAAAATAAAAAATGATGCTGTTTTTAGATAGAACAGTTTGTTATTGACAAAAAGTGTACATTCACTTTTTTTCCTAACTCTTATAGTTTCATTGATTTTTCGGAAGGGTGCTTCTGGATTCTGTCGGTAAACTTTAAAATGAACCTCAACAAAAGTTTATTTCGTCAAGTTCCATTTGGAGGACGATTTGGAGAGCAATTTTTTTATGGATCTGTGGTGTACATGATTGTACATGGAATCTGGACGTCCTGTACAATGTACACTAAAAACAGATAGAACCCGGCAGAGTGGTAATTTCT
>NW_019422798.1:0-3738 GCF_000390285.2 Anoplophora glabripennis | reverse complement strand
GATGAAATACACAGAGTTACCCCAGAAATAATTCATAATGTGCAAGAAGAATTTTTACACAGACTTGCGTATTGTCAAGAAGTCGGTGGGTGGCAATTCGAACACTTAATTTAGGTAGAAAACTTAATGAATTGTATTTGCTTGACATAGGAATTGTTATTTTTTTAATGAATAAAATTTACGTTTTCTAACATTCAATCGTCATTTACTCGAAAACTTTCCTATGTAAGATGGCAACATTTTTATACTGTCGGATCGACAATGAAACGATCTTTCAGAATCAAGAAAAAAATAGTGGGTTGCTATTTAAAAAATCTCGATGACGTCATTACTCGAAAACAAATGACGGTTGAAAATCGCCTTTTATGCTAAAATATGTATTTTGTAAATTAAAAATCGACCTGTTCGAGGATTTTTCCCCAAAAAAAATTGTTTCGTTTTTACTGAATTTATTCCATACTTTAGACGCGTACTGTATATGATACCACATCTTCTACATACGGCGAAAGGTCAAACATGGTTTTTACGTAATCATGTTCAAATAAAGAAGCGACACTTAATATACTTGTGTTTGGATCACAAACTGGATCAGCTATTTTATTTGAAAAATTCAACTGCGCTCGCGTGGCGCAATTGGCAACTTTTCCTCACTCGTTACACAATGTACTATTTTTAAACATTGAAATCTGTAGAAAGAATATTAAAAACTTATAATTTTAGAAATATTAGTCTCCAATTTATTAACAAAAACTTCTTACCTTAATTAAACGCACTGAAAGACATTTGTAAATTACTTCGATCGAACTTATGTATTTCTGAATATCTAAGATGATTTTTTTAACATGATGTGTCAATTTTTAACAACATACTTTTGACAGTTCCTTACAACTGACAAAATTTAATACCTAGTAAGCAAAGAGTTCAAATTGACAATACGACAGGCACTTTAGAATTTAAAAAAGGCGATTGGTCTTGCTTTGATTACCCTCGTAAGACGGATTATTCCATACCTTTGGGAATATTAATAACAAAAAAAAATTCAGATAAATATTCCATCATATCAATTTCTTTACATTTACAAATTTTAAAATTATTTCTGATTATACACGGTGTCCCATCTCTTCTAATTGTTACAGTGTATTCATTATTTATTGAGATAGAATTCCAAGGAAAGAATATGCCAATAATGTTCTGTTATCCGAACTACTGTAACAATTTACCGCGGCAGAGAAATTTTCTGCCGATATTTTTCTATCTCTATCGAATGCGGTTAATTCCAAGAAAGTGACGCAGGGGTCTTCTTGGAATTCCATCTCAACAAATATCGTCCGGACTGTACCTAACTTCATTCCTTCGAGTCCAACATCCTGTATATTGTTGCATTTTTTTTAAATTGGGTTTAAACTACTCGGATAAATTCAGTTTTATTGTCGTTTTTTTTTAAAATTTGGCAATAANTGTTTTCATTATTCATTCGAGCTTTAAAATATATCTCCTGTTTGTTAAGGTAACAAAGAAAGATCTAATAATTCATTTGACCCAAAGCAGAAAATATTGGACGAATTTAGGATTATGAAATAAACTTATTTGGAATTTTGTTTATAATAGATCGAAGGATTATAAAACGGCTTTTTCAATATTCATATCTTTTTTTTTATAGAGAATTTAAAGATTTTTTTTTTAATAAATTTAACGGCAGAAAACATACCCACTTGCAATTAGTGATTTCATGCCAACCTTGACTATCTGCGGGATCAGTAAATAACCAAAATATTGTGCTAATTGTAAAAGTAAATATATGATATGCATACATATATTATTGTAATCAGAAAGAAGAGAGGATCCGAAAAATGACAAACATACAATAGTTAATTGTTTTTTATACACATATTTCTTTAAAATCGCAAGAAATTTTCCTAAAATTTTGGCTTTGCTCCTACATAGAAAGGTAAAAGGGATGTTCTGTGAATGGAACTGGACATGATTGTCGGTCGATCACTTTTAAGCATTGTACTCACTGCGATGAAAAAAAATAGTATTTAGAGTGGTAGATACACATTAAAGAAACGGAAAAACGGAATCGAGGGGTTTAGGTTACATTTTTATTGCATTATTAAAAAAGATTTCTAACTGTCTTCCTTGCATATCCATGCAGGCTCTACAGCTTCTTAAAACTAGATTTAGTCCTTCCTCAAACATCCAAGATTGGATTTTAATAGTATCAGGGACTTCTTATATTCTCTGGCGTAGAACGTGCAAGTCCTCGACTGGCTCTGCATACACTAAAATTTTAAGACATTCCTAAATAAAAGTACCCAGTATATTCAGGTATGGCGATTTAGGCCCATAACATCAAATCCACTCTCTTTCGTAAGAGTCATTTAGGTACTCCTGAACCAATAATGAGAAATAGGAAGGAGCAGCATCGTACATTAACCATAAACCTGATGTTTACTGGAACATATTCAACTAATGGCGGTTACATTTCTTTTAAAAAATGTAGATATACAAGATCATTTAATTGATTAGGCATTACAAAAGGTCCTATTAACCTGTCTCCTAGAGTGTCAATCCAGATATTTAACTAAACAGTTGTTGATGTCCATCTTCAAGAACAACATGTGGATTCTGAATAACCTAAAAGTGCCTTTATGAAAATCGAAAATTCCGTCTCTCATAAATCAATTGGAAGCGGTGTGTAGTGCAAAGTATACCGAAATCGATTCGTGCTCAAGAGGGTGCTTGAACTATTTCGTGCAGGAACATGAAAACATGAAACAGATGGCAACTGCTGCCACTTTCTGGTGTAACAGCATAAGTTATAATTTTTACACCAATTAAGAAGCGTACTTTAAATATTCTTAACAATAACACCCAGAGGTTTACAAAAAAGAAAACGCCAACGGGAAAAATGAATTGTATACTTGAAGATTCTAACATTACTGCAATCCGGATATTATTTATGAAATGTAGTTAGTTGAAGTATTAAATTTACAGCAGTCTAAAGTTAATGTGAATCATTTTAGTCAACGGTTTGCTTAAAAATATAATACCGTTATTTCCATTATTCATCGAATAATCCAGAAATGTTAAAAATGCTCATGCTATTTCAAATGACGACTCATTTCTCTTTCTTTTTAATGTTATCTGGCAAAAAAATGCTTATAAGGCAACCGAGCACCCGACAAAAGTTTTAAAAGTCGACGCCTATGTACCCTACTATTGTATTCTTACGTTTGATTAAAAATAGAAAATATTAATTGCGATTAGGGTTTCTGATTTCTCGGCCTATTTTTTTTCTCGGGTCTCGAGAATTCTCGACTAGGAATTCCCGGGAATTCTCGAATTCTCTAGAAATTTCTAAAATTTAAAAAAGTCATAATTTTGGTATTGCAATGCGAAATATAAACATGCTATTATACTTAACAATCATCATTACCATTTATTATTTATTCAGTATTTTTATTAATTACTTATGTTTCTACTTCTACTAACAAAATTAAATTACACTTTGAGTTTCTTCTTAAAAACATTTAACTTGTTTTTTTAATAAACACTTTCAATAGACTTATGTTTATTTCAATGTTTTTAAATCGTAGTTTTCTTCCAATAATAATTATTAATAATCATTAATCATGCAGTCTTTTAATTAAATAAATAGTAAATAAGGAATTTAACCGAAGAAATCTTAAAAAAAAAACAAGCTTTAATTTAAAGATACAGAAGCGTTCTTCCTAT
>NW_019422797.1:0-3732 GCF_000390285.2 Anoplophora glabripennis | reverse complement strand
GCCAGTTGGCATTAATGCTTTTGGGAAAATGCCATGTAATATAGCATTGTTCTTGGGTCTTCCAAATCCTCAGCAATATACTGGACATTGTTTTGTAGATCATCTGCGTCATTGCATGCAGATTCAGGAGGCGATTTATTAACTGTTAAGGGGTATGGTGGTTGGCGCTCTAACACAGTGGCAGAAAGCTATATAGAAGATTCCAAAGAAAATAAGAAAATGGCCTCTAATATTTCAAATAAATAGAAATATTTGATGAACATTACATTTTATTAATTATTAAGAATGAATAGTTATAGTAACTGTACAGTTATTACATTTAGTAACATTTATAAAATCTGGATCATTCATAGATTTAGTAGTATTATACTATATTAGATCTATGGGATAATTATTACCCTCGCGTTTACTAACTGTCACATTTTTCTCAAAATGATTTGACCGCTCCATTTCAGTCACCGGAGGCTCAATATTATCTGACTGATCCATTAAAACAGTATGATGTGACGTACTACTAGAACTTGGAGTTGAAGTGTTATTGTAAAGAATCCTGTTGGCTATTTCATTTTTATTACTTAAACTGTCAGCAACATAACTTTCTGCAATTGTGGCTGATTTCCACCCGCCATTTCTCTTGATTGCTAATATATCAACTCCTGTATTAGCCAGTAACGTTGCCGATGTTCTTCGGACTGAACAACCTGTTTACGGATGTTCTAGTTTCAAAAACTGGGCAATCTTATGTCTTATATCTTATAGAAAGGGTATTCTTGCCGACTGGTTGATTGTAACATCTACCTGCTTGATAGTGCATAAAAAAGTGTGAAATTTCAGTTTTAATTTTCAATCTAATCTTTATATATTTTTTGAGTATTTCAAGGTGAGAAACAGAACCCAGATGAGAAGTAATTGTAAACGTACGTGACATACCATTTTTAGAATCTGGAATTGTAACTACAATAATGTCATGTCTTTCGACTTCTCTGGCAATAAATATTCGTAGGCAGCCTTTGCTGCACTTTCTATTTGAAAATAATAATTCAAAAACCAGCAAAATTGCAACATTTATGTAGCTTTGTTTATAAACACCTTAGAAACGACAAAATCCAAACAACCAAGGCGACTTCGCAAGATTTCGAATAATGTCAAAATGAATTGATTAAGAAATGTCAAAAAATAAAACCTAATCTTTATTTCATGAACCCATAAAGAACTGTGGGAGCAGATAAAATGTTATACACCACGCAGCAGTTAAGTATAATTTTCCGGTCTCAAACTCTATTGCCATCCTTCGCTCCGCTCGGGCGCAAAATCGCCCTCGACTGATAAATAATACCTCCTTTATGGTGTAAATAACTATTGTTCGGCCGATTGATGTTAATATATTGCAAAACTTCCAAGCAAAAATACGGGTGACATAGACGGTCGTCTCCACCCCATACCTGCAGATATATGAGATATTTTAGTTGAAGAAGCATGGTGGCTGGAACTGAAGAGAGAATCTGTTAAGGAAAACAGTGTCATTATCGTTACTACAACAGCACTATTTAATGTAAAAAAGATATACTTGCTGCATATCACTGAATATTGGGGGAAACATCAATTCTGCTGACTAATGCCCCTACCAACATTGATTATCCAGAATATCCAGCTGAACCACCATATATATACCAGTTCAATTATAATTTCGTCATTTGTCTAATGTGTATGAAGAATACATATATTCCAAAAATTTCTGTTATTTGTTTAATGTGTAAGATATTATTTATAGTTTCTTTTTATTAAGACATAAGGCTTATTTTGAATATATCACACATTTCGTTCCACTACGGATTATTACTGAATGCTATCTAATTTTCAAATGCATGCGCCCTGTAGATTTACCACCAATCCTACAGTCCATTTGCGACATTAACAGCATACATCAATAACATAAATGTACGGCTTTAAAATACTGATTGTTATTCAGCACCAGACTTCAACATAACACAATATCTTGAGCCTACATACATCATCTCCTGGATCTCGATGTGCAGAACAAATATCTATCACGTACTACCTCAATTCTTTCCACGCTGCTACAGATATTTCGGGAGTTTCCTTTCATTTGGATCCTGCAGGGAAGGTTTAGCTGAATCAATTTATTATGTGGACCTTTCAGGTGTTGGAAGACTGGTAAAGTGCACTTTGTTAAGTAAACTGCGAATGGTTTCATGTTTCAGAGTTCGTAAGGATAATTCTTAGTCGATAAGCGGCTCCGTTAGTCAATATTTTAAGTAATATCTACCAGGTAAATATAAATACTGAACAAAATATGCTTCTTTTTGAAGTTAAGGTTACGTATGGGGAAAAGTGTAATAATATTCTTCGAATGTTGCAAGATAGTAGTTGTTATTTGTCACACTCATTTAAATTTAATGGAATCATAGTTAAAATAGGTGATATATTCATAGTTATAAGTATCATCAGGCCATATAGGTAATGTAAAGATAATATAGTAACAAAAAAATGTGACCTTACAGTCATATTTTTGGGAGTATCTATAGCACATAACGAAAATTGTGGGAGAAAATTGAAATATATTTTGAATCCTAAAAAATAAATACTTTATCAAAATTAGTTAATTGTAAAATCAGTCAAGAACGAAAATTGCATTTGATTGTTAATGTTTAATGAGATAAATTATATAAAATTATTTATATATATACCCTGTATAGTATAGAACTACTTTTAAGGCATCCATGCTGGCTATGGCGGTCTACAATTGTCATTGGAGTAAAATAATACAATATTTCTAAAATTATTAATATTAATTAATAATAAACTATGTCTGTGTTCAAAAAATGTTTCGCGTTAATACTGATATATACAGGGTTAGTCAAAGTATAGAAACCCCAAAAATCTCAGCTAGAAAGCATTTTTGGGATAAATGGTAAGGACAAAAGTAGCAGCATTTCTCACGGCACATCCGATGGTAACCTTGACCTTGATTTCAAGGTCAAATTTCAAGGTCATATTAAAATCAAGTTGGTTTTTCTAAATGGCGAGCCTTCTTTTCGATCCCGGAAATGGAAAGAGCAGAAAATTCTGCATCCGAATATGATATTGACCGTGACCTAAAGGTCAACGATCAAGGTTAGTTCAAGGTCAAATGTTGATTTTTACTGTAATTTTTTATGTTTAACTACGGAATCAGAGGGAGTGACAGTTTTTAAATAGATTACCTGATGGTACTCCTTAGTGACATTGATCTTGAGGTTACTAAAAAATTGTGAGTTGCTTCTATTCCATCGTCGAAAATAAAAAATGATAGCCAGAATAATCACTTGACTTCTACCTGACCTTGACCATTGATCTTAACATCACGTTTAAGATCATAATAACATGTTGAATTCTACGCTCTCTTATTTCTAGCGTCGAAATAAGGGGCCGTTACTCCAAAAACCGATATGACCTTGACATGTTCTTTCAACCTTGATCTCAAGATCAAGGTCACTAAGGAGTATCATCCACCCAAAGGCTGTCACTCCCTCTGACTCCGTAGTTAAAAATAAAAAATTATACTAAAAATAAACATTTGTCCTTGAACTGACCTTAACCATTGACTTTGAGGTAACGGTCAATGTTATATTCAGATGCAGAATTTCCTGCTCTTTTCATTTTCGCGGTCGAAAAGGAGGGTCGCCATTTAAAAAACTGATTTGATCTTGATATCACCTTGAACATTGGCCT
>NW_019422796.1:0-3749 GCF_000390285.2 Anoplophora glabripennis | reverse complement strand
CGATTTGGAAAAACTGCATCTAAATATGCACGCACTGGCCGAGAAAAATGCGGTGGAGCTCCGTTGTGCATGAACCACATGTCTGTTCTGAAATAAAGTAGAACTTCTTCAAACCGTGGAAACATTTTTGCTTGGCCACTCAGAAGTCCGGACTTCAATCCTCTTGATTTTTTTATTTGGTCTCGAATGAAATATATACTTTACAAAGAATTGGTTCGCGTGAAGAGTTGTGGCAAAGAATACAAATCGCTGCCAACGAAGTCAGACGCAATCCCAATATGTTGTTTCAAACTCGAAGATCTCTCAGAAAACGTGGTGAAAGTGTATCAGTGCCAACAGTGGATTCATCGAACAATTACTTTAAATCATTATTACATATTTCATTTGTTTTATTGTTAATTGTTGTAATAACATGAAGAAACACTTAGTTTGTTTCTCTTTTAATTTCTCGTATTATCAAGACGTAGTGTTCGTTAAATCTATTTTTCTCGAAAACGGATTGAGATACCGGAATGAAACTAGAGTACATAATTAATGGCAAAATGATTGCTCTTTCAGGTTTTGAATCAAGTTTTATGTTAGACAAACAGGGTAATAAGTTATTAACTAAATTTTCGGTAAAATTGGTCGTAAGTGGCGCCCTCTGTGAGCAACGCTGAAATTGAAACACGCATCTTATTCGTCGCTTAAAAAAATATAGTTTCACAAATTTTCAAGTTCCTAACCTACATATTTTCAGAATAATCGCAAAAAAACGATTTAAAATTTTAACTTTCAACACCCTGTATTTCCGAAACTATCANATATTAAATTTACCGTAATTACCAAATAATTCCATATCCGTTCTTATCGTTTGTGTTAAATTTGAAACTGCCCCGTTTCACGAGCGGTTTGTTCCATTCCTGCACTGCGGTTATCAGCGAGCTGGATGTTCTCCTATTTCATCCTATCTGGAGGTGCTGGAAGCTGCGATAAAGTTTTACGGTGTCGGACGCTGTCTATTAAGGAGCGGGACGTCGGGGTTTTCATAAAGCCCTGCTTTTATGTACCCTTAGAAGGGCTGAATAGTCAATAACTCCAGCTATTTTTTTCTGCGAAAGTTCCGTATAGGTGGAACGTGGGGAAAATTTCAAGTGTGGGTTCACAGCGACTATAGAGCGATAGAGGAAAAGAATAGTTGGTAATTGTGGGTGAAAGCAGGTCTAATTGTTGTAAAAATGATAATTAGACTGAGAACAATGTGTTAAGTTGTTGTCAAGGTCACACTAATAGTTTTAGTCGAATACGTCTTTTAAATTCTATTAGTTTTATATCCAAGGACATCCCAGGTTGCGACATAAAATATTCAATATTAAGTTGCCCTTAATTTGACCTTGCAGCTTGTGTGAAGGTCAAATCCAAGGTCATCATCTAATTTGTCACTTAAAATCCTGCAGATTCTGTTCGAAACATTATTTTCGATTTGTTCAGAGAACAACGAGTTTGATGAAGGTAATCGACTAAATAAACATAAACTCTCGATAAACTGACATTTCCTCTTGTGTATTCAATAGGTTTCCATGTACCAAATTTAGAAAAATCATTCTTTCAGCGTAGCCTGAGTGTGGATTGAGTGCGAACGATTGAAAGACGCTATCGCGTTGCCAGACGGCCTACTAACAGTCGTTCTTAATTTTCAGAAGCTCACCGAGCGCTGGAACTCCTGGAGGACTACCACTCCAAGCTCATCAAGCCGCAGGATAAGCAGCTGCGACTGGCCATCGAGCGCGTCATTCGCATCTTCAAGTCCCGGCTGTTCCAGGCTCTGTTAGGTAAGCGATGCTCTAAACTTAATTAGCCTCTCCCGGGAAATTACACCGAAAAGTTTTCCGCGGTAGGAAGCCGGCTTTAACGTGCCGCGATACCGATAACGGATGCGGATACGGTTAGAAGGGCATCAGATATTCGTTTATCTGAAAGTCATGCTTCTGGAAAAGGGGAGGTTTATTTTGAATTTCTGAAATTCTGTTTCTGAATGGAACACCCTGTGTATTTCAATTATTTGGCATGCGTTTTATCCAAATAAGTATACAGGGTGTTCCTTTAAAAAAAAATGTTTTCCCATTTTGGCAGTACAAAAATATTTGTACAGGGTTTACCTTTCTATTTAAAAAAAAGGTTGGTGTTTATTATTTTTTTGATAGAATGGTAAAAAAGATAAGTAGAATGATGTGAATAACTTTGCTTAACAATAAAAAAAACAACAGTAGTTCATATAATATGGGTTTACATAATATTTTACCTCTACTATAATTTTTACCTTTCTTTATACGAAAAAATGATAAAGAATAATATTTTAGGAAATTTTCTTGCAATATAAAAAATATATATAAAAAACCAACTAATTGTTGCGTTCTGAAGAGAAAAACCAAACATTATTTTTTTTATTTTAAATATTTGTCACTTAGAATCCTCTCCTTTTTCTGAATACAGAGTGATTCAGTCCAAAAGTTATAAATTTTAACAACGTATCCGGAAATCCTAAAAAAGACAGAAAATCGAAAAAAAATTACTATTTACTATATAAAATGTAAAAAAATATCTTATTCATTCATTTGTCTAGGTAAAAAGATCTGTTTCATTTCTTATCGTTCACTACGGATTAAAAGTGCATAAAAGTTAGGTTAGTGATCGAATAACACGGTAGGTCAAGATTCACTCTCGATAAACCTTTGTGGGCCAAGAGCGGTCCTAAAATATTTTTTTGTATTCTACTCGTTTTCCCTATCTTCCATTAAAATTAATGACATTATGATGGTATGATATTATTTTGTTTTTTTTACTGACTCTCCGCAATGGATAGTCAAGACTGCCACGGAACCAAACTCTTTCATCATTAAATTTAACATATCCTTAAATACTTTATTAGAAAAAAATACTATACAGGATGCGGAAAAAGCTTTGTCAATTTTTTAAAATATTTCAACTGTGTAACAATGCTGCATAAACAACTGAACCCACACAACTAAACCTTTATAATAACAATAAATTGATACAGAAACATTTACAAAAAAGTGTTTAAATTGCCTCTTTGATTTTAATACATTGATGGAACCGATTTCGAAAATTTCCAACGATCACAGTGAGGCTGAATCACAAAAAGCTGGCCAAAAAAAAAAATGTTACTTAGAAACGTAAGAAATCAGTCAAATAATGAGTTGTTCATTAAAAATTGTTCATTTATAATAAAATAATTATTTAAAAAAATATATACTTAATTTTAGTAAGAACATCATATTTTTTAAACAGCAAATATTAATTACACACACACTACTTGTCACATTTATCAAGCGTGAAAAAAATGTAAACTATTGATACAATTTTGTTAAATAATCGTCCAATGTCTTTGTTTTCGAGTATTTGCGCTCGCTATATGCTTTTCGAAGATGAACTTCATTTTACCTTACGTTTTACAAAAACCTATATAAAAACTCGTTAGGCACTGACTGGCAGCTATTTTTTTTATTTTACAGATAATAGTTTTGTCTTTTATGCCCAATAAGTTAAAGGACATAATTTTGCGGAATTATTAATATTTTTTCTTCAAAACTAAATTATTTTTTCATTTTATACAATTTAAGTTAAGTAGGTTAATACTAGCTTAGTGCGGCGCGGAGTTTGACAGGACCGTAGTCAGATTACGAATGAAAACATTAATATGTTTACAGAAAATATGTCGCGACATAGTACTATTAGCAAAGAGCAAGACT
>NW_019422795.1:2615-3758 GCF_000390285.2 Anoplophora glabripennis | reverse complement strand
GCAATTAAGCCACTTTGAAAGTATGGATGGGAAGCTTAGGGGTCTAGCTATCCCCCCTATAAATATTGTTGCTTTATCTTTCTTACTATGAAATATAAACCGGAAGTGGTACGTGATTTTAGTTGAGAAGGACATGCCCGAAAACCCGGTATCTCAAATTTTCAAAATTCAAATCGAAGTAGTCTCTGAAAGAATTCTAATGGGCCGTCACCGTGAGACACCCTGCATAATAGAAATTTTCTACACATTATACGAGACAAATTATTATAATTTTTTACCTTTAGCAGAAAACTTTTTTAGGGACGCCTATGAAAGTCATTAAATTTTATTGCTATGCGTTTGTATACATGTTCAATAATTGACTTCGCAAAAACTACCTCGTAGTAAAAGCCCATTCATAGACTCAATGCTTGTTGGTCGAAGCTACATCGTCTACAAAAAATTCTATACAACGTGTCCCAAAAGTATGGAAACAGCACAAAACTCTCGAAAAATGCATTTTGAGGAAAAATGATTCAGACAAAAGATTTAGGATTTTCCCCTGGCTATTCAATGGTGGCCCTAGATTTGACCTTGACCTTGACCTTAAAGGTTATTTCAAGGTCAAGTCAATTTTTTCAAATGGGATACCCTACTTTTGACCCCGGAAATGAAAAGAGCAGAAAATTTTACGTTTAGATAAGTCCTTGACCATTTTCTAAGATGGCGGATCCAAGATGGCGGACGCGATTCCAAAAAATTAACCGATTTACGCCAAATTTGGTATAGGGGGGTTTTTGGGGTCGCTGACTACGAATCTGAAATCTGTTTTTGAGGAATTTTAGTCCTAGATGGCGGATCCAAGATGGCAGACGCGATTTCAAAAATCAACCGATTTTTGCCAAAATTGATATAGTGCGGATTTTGAAGGTGAAGGTCACGGTCAAATCAAGGGTCACCGTCAGATAGCCAGGGAAAAATCCTACAACGTTAGTTATGGTCATTTTTTTGCAACCCGTTGTTTTCAAGACAGCGCGCCAAACCATGCGTGACCTTGATTTGACCTTTAATGACCATCAGAGGTCAAATTCGGAAAATGGTCAAGGACATATCTGAACGTAAAATTTTCCGCTCTTTTCATTTCCGGGGTCAAAAGTAGGGCAT
>NW_019422795.1:0-1086 GCF_000390285.2 Anoplophora glabripennis | reverse complement strand
GATGGTTGTCCTGCCCATTTTGGTAGAGGTCCTAGGGAGTGGTTAAACATTAATTATCCCAGGAGATGGATTGGTCGTGGAGGACCTGCAGCGTGGCCCGCACGTTCACCGGACTTGACACCGATGGATTATTTCGTTTGGGGTGCTGTTAAACAAAAAGTCTACGAGGTGCCAGTTGATACCCTAGAAGATCTAAGACATTGAATAGTCCAAGCGTGTCGAGAATTAACTCCAATTCAGTGCCGATCGGTCACTACCTCCATAATTAGAAGATGTCGTGCTTGTCTACAGTCTGAAGGCGCCCATTTTGAACAAAATATCTTTTAAATCATTTCATTTTCGATTAACTTTTCGCTTTGTCTAGGTATAAATTAATTGGTAATTTTTTGATTGTTTCAATTTACAAATAAATTTTCATGTATTGTTTGCCATCTTATTTTATTTAAAAGTACACAACACAAGTAAATGAAGTGACTACAAACCGCCTGAAAAAAGTTAGGAGTATTACAAGGGTCGTTACCTTGTCGCATTACGACATAGTCACATTAGATGTTAGGTACTTAAATATTTTTATAGTTTTCATCATTTTTTTTCTAAAAAAACACCCTATATCTCAAAAACGAAGCAACTCCTAAATGATTTTAATACTATTGGTTAAAACCAAGGGAAGGGGACACAAAAAGGCTTATTTGACTCACACATACTCGAGACTAAGACCAATTTCAATAGGTAATATATTTTTTTTAGGTTTTATGAGGAACGTCTTCCTAAAGTTTATCGACAGAATCCAGAAGCACCCTTCCGAAAAATCAATTTTGCCATGAAACTATAAGAGTTAGGAAAAAAGGGAATGTACACTTTTTGTCAATAACAAACTGTTCTATCTAAAAACATCATTTTTTATTTTCAGTAGGACCGTATTAATTTTTTTTATAAGTCTGAGTCCCCATAACTCCGCCACTGGTTCCTTGCGGGACTTCCACTTACATGGAAAAATGGTATCTTATCAGAAGATGTGTCATGCCAAATTTGGCTTAAATAGCCTTAATCATTTAAAAGTTATTTAAAAAATTCGAATTTTTTAAA
>NW_019422794.1:0-3732 GCF_000390285.2 Anoplophora glabripennis | reverse complement strand
GCTTGGAATTAAATTTTATGTTTAAATATGAAAGCATGACCTTCTAGTTAATACTCGACATTCTGGGATATTCTAGGTCTCTACTTATTTTTTAATACTTTCGGAGAAGCCATTCTATTTAAAAAATATTGCTTTATTGAAAAACAGATACACATGTTTGCATATTAATAATTTATTTTTTATACAGGGGGATCAAAGACCTCAAAAACATGAATCCAACATTTATTTTGAGAACACAGCAGAATCAGTATGTACGCCCCATTACAAAACTATTCTACGTGAAGTCTGCCAAGTTCAACACACCTCGAATCTTTTTCTAAATGCAGCGTAGACCGAATGTATCATTTCTTCATTTACTTGGGCAATAGCTTCAATTATCCTGCTTTTCAAGAAATCAACATTGTGTTGCACTGGTTCTCTGTACACTCTTTCTTTCAAGAAGCCACAAAGGAAATAATCAAATTACCAATAATTTGTAGAAGGCAATTGTTCTGCTTAAACAATAAAATGATTAAGACAAAAGTTTTGAGTGAGCAATCCAACGGTGACCTTGACCATGACATTGAAGGTCATTTAGATGTCAAGTTGAAAATTTTAAATGGAACCGTATACTTTTGACCCCGGAAATAGTAAGAGCGGAAAATTTTACGTTCGAATGTGACTTTGCCATCACCTTCAAGGTCATTTAGAGGTTTGATGTTACAGTTACCTTAAGGTCATGGTCAAAGAGATGGTATAGGTAATTTTTTAATTTTACGCTCATTCAATTTCGCAGTCAAGAATAGCGGGTCATTTATTAAAAATAGACTTGACCTGTAAACGACCTTGATGGTCATGGTCAAGATCACATCCGAAAGTAAAAATTTTAATTTTTTTCCATTTCCGGGGACAAAAATATACGGTTCCATTTGAAATTTTCAAGTTGATCTCTAGATGACCATGATCAAGGTCACCGTTGATTGCTCACTCAAATACGGTTTTTATTTGAGCAGTATTTTCTGAGATGGAGGGGGGGTTCCAAACTTTTTGAGCACCCTGTATATATATACACTTACCATCAGATCCGTGCTCAATTGTTGCTCCCCAACCAACAGTGGTACATATGGTGCCAGGTAAGGGTTCCCTTAAGTAATCATGTCCAGCTGTAGTTTTCGATGGCAAACAAATTGGTCTGACGAATTTATTATATCTTACAGGAACTGATAATTTCATTAAGGCAATATCATTTTTTAAAATACCTTTATTATAATCCTTATGTTTTATTACTATTGTTATCCACCGATGCTGTTTCTCTGGTGAATATGACAATCTTCTTAACACTCCAGCTTTAATTTCATAGAAATGTTTCCAATACCTAGAAATTATAGTTTAAATTAAAATTTAAAAAAAATCGAATAAAGCGTAGAAAAGATGTAGTTTGACAGAGTTAACAAGCTGGTTTACTTTTTTCTAATTTTAACTGAATTCTTGGTTCACCTAAAAACTTCATTTGACTGAATATCAAGATCAACCCATGGGGAGGGTTACACAAAAGCCCAGTCGGTCACGGGCGATATCGCAGTCAATTCTGCGACGACCAGTGATTACTTCCAGATGACCAGGGCGCTAAACAAAGGGAAGCAAGAATATCATATGTATTCTCTCCATGAAAACAGATTACTGAGAGTAGTAATCAGAAGCATTCCAGGTGGCATAACAGATGAAGAAATCGCGAATAACCTGACAAGATAGGGTCTCGCCCCTAAATAAGTCCACAGAATGATGAGCCGCCGAACAAAACAAGAAATGCCAGATCAGGTAAGACAAGAGAAGGTAACGTTGCTGCAGGTTACGAGGTGCTGCTTCCTAGTCGTAAAAGTAGAAAAACAAAAGTCCAACAAACAACTACCCAGTGCCACCGCTGTCAAAGCTTCGGACATGGTTAAAGTGCACACGATGATCCAAATGCATGAAGTGCGGTGAAAATCACGGGGAATAGAAGCAGGCGAGAGTGGTACTAGCCAAATATACGAACTGACACCTTGGAAGCCAGAATCAAAGAGGAGGAGAGCGGACTCAATAAGTAAGATATCTCTACGTTGTAGGAGCTAATAAGGGAACGGTGTGTGGCTAAACGAAGAGCTACGAAGTCAACTTATCCCCTGGATAAGCAAGCTCTAAACCAGCTGAACTGGAAGGTGAAAGCCGCCATGAATGAACGCTCTCTTGAATCACTAAATCCCGAGAACCGCAGCCTATGGGTGATGCAACAGGCACTAAGGTCATCAAGGAAGCCGTAACCTCCGATTCATGGAGCGGACGGGATTGCCTATACCAGGCATGGACAGGCTGACGCGTTCGCCGACAGACACCCGGATCTGATCACATCGGAAATCGCTTCAGAAAGCTCCACTACAATGGAGTTATGGCACTACTCAGCAACATCGACATGGTGAAAAAAACCCGACGTCATCTTCTCGAAGCCAGTTAAAAATTTAAGTAAAGTAAGTAAACTTTCAGTTATAAGCGTGTCAGTCTCCTACCAATGATGAGAAAGGTAGCAGAAAAGAGCATCAATAACAGAGAATCGACAGGTTCAATGTTTCTGGACCTAGCCAAGGTCTTGGACAGGGTGTGTTGGATGCGCGGCTTTGACACCCTGTCAGCTAGGTCAAGTTGGATAAGTCCTTCCTAGAGGCAGACAGCTGCGAGCGAAAGTGAACGGAGAGTTCTCCGCTTATTGACCCATAGACTCAAGGCGCTGTGCTGTCACCGTACCTGTTCACCTCTGATCTACTCAGAAGGGAACGCATGACCATATGCCTCTACGCCGATGACACCGTCTTGGCGGTTCGTTCGCTGAATTTGGGGATAACGAGGAAATATCTGCAAAGGGGGTCGTCAACCGACTGATGCAGCAGATCCCCAGAAGAGCACAGGTGTATTTTGTTTTCCCGCAGGTACCGAACGCGTCCCTTGAAACAAATGAGGTTGAGGTTGAGTACTTTTCAGCGAGATGGCGAAGTTGTTACAAAATTGATTACATTTGTGGCATACATGGCACAAATATCGACGATTTCTACTAACCAAAATTTAGTGGGCCGGTTTAAAAATTGCATACGAAGTTTGTTTATGTCTTTTTAGAAGATTGGGTATTTATTGATAGTCTAGGCAAGTTAGACCAAAATCACCCAGAATACGGAAATTTATTTCTGATGAACCGATCGAGTTGTGGTTTTCGGCATTGTCTTCGGAAAAATATCAGGAAAAAAGTCTATATATTACACTTTGGGTCTGGATCTAAACTGCATTGCGGGTGCATAAAGTGCATCTTGGAGTGCATCAATTTTTCCGAATTTTCTAAAAATGGTAAAAATTGACTAAAAGTTGTAGAAATTTGGCTTTCGGGGTCGGAGATTCCGAATCTGACCCTGAAAAATATACCCGACGGCCTTGGGCCCCCCCAGGGGGGCAAGCGGGGAGCCTTTTGTAAAACATCGAATAGCTGAGTAATTGCCTTCTAAATCCCCACTCGGGGGTTTTTGGGGTCGGGGATTTCGATTCTGACAGTGAAACTTATGTCCGACGCCCCCAGGGGGGCAAGGGGGGGCCTTCTGTAAAAGATCGAATAGCTGAGTAATTGCATTCTAAATTTCTACTCGGGGGTTTTTGGGGGTCGGGGATTAGTAGATATATGAGGCCGGTTCTGCGCCACTTTTTCTGCGCCACACTAAATGACGTCACGAACTCGAT
>NW_019422793.1:1885-3756 GCF_000390285.2 Anoplophora glabripennis | reverse complement strand
TTTTGTATAAAAATATTAATTTACATGTTTTAATTAAACTATTAATGAAATAATATATATTTGAAAAATTATTAACAATACTAAATAAAAAAATGTTCTGGTTCTAGTCTATTCGAAACTTAAAATGAGGTAAAAAAATCGGAAATTTTCATTTCTATTAACTTTATTTATAGTTTATATGATATAAATTCAGCCACACTTTTGCCCACACTAAAGTCACACTAGTGCGAATTCGCACCGATCGGACTTTTCACACTGTCTAGTTTGACCGGCAATTAACAGACTAAGGCCAGCTGTGATACGGCGCGACTGTTTGGGCTATAGAAGGAATTAACGTTGGTGCGAATTCGCACTAATGTGATCTTTGAGAGTTAAGAATTCCTTTTATATAAAAATAAAGCATTCTAACCTTACTTTATATATATCTTATATTATACAGACGCCACCAGCCTTTATCTAAAGATTTATGAAGTTCAGTGAAGTTTTTCTTTATACGAGTTAAAAACTCGGGATAAAACCCGAAACTATCGTTATAAATAATGTATAAATGAATAATAGTTTTATAAACTAAGTGTTTATTTTGACCAGACACCCAGAAAATAAATAATTTTCAAGAATTAATTATATGGTCAGTTTATTTAAGTTGATCCTTTTTTTATATAAAACGTGGTATTTTTGTAGCAGACATATTGTAGAATCGTATGTATAGGTTCTCAGTAGGAGAAATCGATCTATTATGAATCAAATAAAATGTTTCAGACAAATCCTAAGTAATTTTACAAAGTTAATTTTGGCACAAATGTTTTTCTCCCGCGGAATTATTAAATTTTGTTTATTGACATTTTTTCCGTAGGGTGCTTATTTCTCGTGATATTTTAAAGTTTCAGGTTAAAAAATGACCCTTTATATCAAGTTAAAGAAATCATTCAAATGGTTTACAAGTTATTTAAGATCCGTTGCCGATAGGTCACCCTCAAGCTGCTATATCTTCGCAGGGGGTCAAAATTGACCTCTAATTTATTCATTATGTTTTGAACAAGAAACATTCTGTAAAATAATTGCCTATCTTATTAATCCATGACTTTTTTTATTGAACTTTTCACTTTCTCCCACTAAAAACCAATTAAGTTGACCTCATGACACACCTACAACGTAACTTACTACGTATATGCGTAGAAGAGACATTCTTAACAGGAAAATTTTTCCGATAAAGCAGTCGGTTAATCCTCGATTAATCTTAACCTAGAGGGGGAACTAGAACATAAGATTTAATGATATAATGTGAAAGACGAACTAATTAATGATGAAACAGTCGTGTACCGTGAAGTGACTTGATATAGATAATAATAGTTAATAACGCGAAAACGAATAAAGAAATAGTATCCAGTCATTGTGAAGAAATGATAGGTGGTCTACTATTATTGGAAGGAGTTAATTAAAAATTAGTGGTAATTATTTATTGATTTAAAAATACCCCTTTTTGTATTTGGATAGTTCTATTTAGGTATTTTGTATTTTACTAACTGACAATTGTTACAGGATATCCATCAGTTGTAAAGAATTTGAGTAAGATGCCCAACACTCAACAGAAGGCTTTGAGGAAAGTTAGCATCAATGAAGATATAGGTCACGATAACCTGGGCTTTGAAAATCATCATTTTCGGAAAATCTCTTCGATTTCCCATGGTACCCCCGAAGAAAGAATCAGGAAAAAAAATATCATACATGAATCGAACGGTCCGAATAGTTCATCGAATTTAAATGGTAAGTTAAAATTATAATGATAATGAGTTTGTTTGTACATCACACAAAACAGTAGGTAGTGAGTTAATAATATACTAGCATTTGGCCAAATTTTCCTTAGTTTAAAA
>NW_019422793.1:0-1481 GCF_000390285.2 Anoplophora glabripennis | reverse complement strand
ATTTCAAAAATGTCACCTTTCCACTCATAATTGTAGTGATACAACAGCGGTACCGTTCTGACACATGTTGGGTTGGTACTTCCGAACTTCACGAAGAAATTGACGAAAATTAGAACATGCTCTAATTCGTCAAGAACTTGATGAATAAATTGATGAAGTTATTTGACAACTGATTTGGTGCATTACACTTGTCCAATTTCTTGATTAAGCGACTTCATCAATTAATTGATCAATAAATTGTCAATGTAAAACAGCTTTTAGACAGGTTTACGTTTTACAATAATTATTATTCACACAAGAATATTTGACGATGTAGTCAAAGTGTCGTCATAAAAAGGTACATTGGTGGCTATTAATACGTCCTTTATATCTAATGATTAATATTTATTCAGTAGTACCAATTATATTTATATTACTATTTGCCATAGACTTTATAGCACTACTAGCAAAATAAATTTAATAGACCCCTGACTTTGGAAACCGATATTAAGAAAACGTAGGGGCAAAAAAATTGAAATTTTGACCATATCTAGCCTCACTATTACTCTATTGTGTGCTAAAATTTCAGTTAGTTTGGTTATCCCATTTTTTAGTTATTAATGAAAATCTTGAAAAAATTACGGTTTTCTGCCTATAAAATTGATACTCGTCACTTTAACTCGTCGTAATTTTGTTGTTAATTGGTAAAAAAATTCCAAATATTTACTGACGATAAGTCGAACTATTGTCTTTAGTATTGTGAAGGTCATTTGTCTCAAAAGCTCTTCTTTTTTTTATTTTTAAGCAAAACAGAAGGGATTGCTATCTCCGTAAATATTGCATTCCTTAAAAAAAGAAAAAACTGATCAAGGAGTAAATAATTGTAAACAACAAAACTGAAAAAATTTGTTAAAATAATAGAGTAATAAAGGCTATAAGTACTGTATATCCTGCATCGGACCGTGAACGTAATTGACCATTCCGATACTGTTTTTAAGAATATCATATTTATAAGGGTATGTAGAACGATAATATCTAAAAATAAGTGTCAAATTTACGTGTTATTTTACTTTTTTACTGCCCATGAAAATCTAGAAAATTAGTTATTTTATGTTGTAGGTAATTAAATTACCTACAATTTAAAGTATCTAAAGTCATATTTCACCAATTTGTTAACTGTAAAATCAAGATCAAACGCGGCAAAATCAGTTTTCGAAAATTGCGCATTATTATTGCAAAAAGTGATGGATGTTCATGAAATTTATGGAACAGACGATCAATCCAATGACCGACATGTATGCCAAAGGTCGATTCAATTGACCGTGAAATTGTTGCTCCAGGTATTTGTTAATTAACTAATTGTTAATATAGTAGATACAGGTTCTCATTGATCCAAAGAAAAAGAAAAATTTCAGAAAGTTGCCCTTTACAACTAGCAAAGTAGGACGTGCAAAACACAGTTATCAACAAATTGTCCCAGGGTCAGGCAAAGGCCGCTCGGG
>NW_019422792.1:0-3746 GCF_000390285.2 Anoplophora glabripennis | reverse complement strand
GATTCAATTCATGTTCAAATACGTTGGATAAAGTTCGATCCATGTTTTTTTAATATAATTTATGAAATTTAATTACTTTTCAATCCTTAAAAATCCTCAATAACTAACCTTACATGGCCAAAAAAATAGAAAAAAAGTTTTGAACAGTTTATAATATTCTTTTGGTGCATTCACAATGTATTGCATATCTTTTGTTATTCATTAGAAAGCTTACGACTCATTACAAAGTTGCAACCCTTAAAAACGATCCCTTATAATAAAATAAAATATTATTGAAAGCTGAGATGTTTTAATGGTATGCATATGTTGAATTATAAACTTTTTATTGGTTTTCAAATGATCTATGGTATATTGCAACTTTTCAGCCACCCAAAAAACCCTTATGGAAGACCCACCCCTCATAAAAAACCCTACCCCTTATAGAAAAATTTTCCAAAAATTATATGTGAGTATAATGATATAATTATTTTTTTTGATTTTATTGAATNTTGTTATTTTAAAGTTATAAATTTACTCAAAAAACCATTTTCTAGGGAATTTAAAGCACTTTAAGTTCTGTGATTTGCAGTTTTTTGAGCCCTTCGTTTTTTAGATTTGTAACCTAAAAGGGCTCAGGAAAGGAAGTTTGGAGCTTCTAATGGTCATTACAATTTCTTATTCTATCATTTTTTTATAACTGTTATTTTTTTAAAAATTTTAAAAAAGGCAATTTTTTAAAAAATTTAAAAATTTTATTCAAAAGTAAATGAATTTATTTTTAAATTTAGGCTTCTAAAATCGTTCAAATTCCCAGAATCTACTGATAATACATAAATAAAGTAAATTGCAGAAGGAATACGTTTAATTTTTTTCCGTCGTCATTATTTTCTTTTTCTCAAAAATCAAGACAATCATTTTATTTTTATTGTAACTTCATTACTTTTCATGCTAAGGACTTCTACCATCACTCAATTTAAAGGTCTTTTCAAGAACTTTAATAGATGTTATATAAGTTTTCCTCGGAAAACCTTTAATTTTTCCGCTACAGGTTGTTGAACGTTTTGATTATAGCTATCTTCGAAATTGAAAATCTACAAAAATTAAAAAAGCAATCTCTTTGCTATTTAATTACCTTCATTTTTGCTTATGATCATTTTTTGGTAAAACTTGTAGTTTTTTAGATATTCGCGAAAAATAGCTCAAAAACACGCATTTTTTGGGCTAAAAACAAACATATTTAGGCGCAAATAACTCAAAAAGTATTGACTGTACAAAAAAAATTTATAGAACATTTCTTGCTTGGAATCGAATAGTGAGGTTATTTTTAGTAAAACAATTTCCACCCTCCAGAAAGGGTGGCATCCTCCCCTAGGGTAAAAGCACACATCGGCACTATATAACTTGTTTCTTGGTCTATTCCTTAGCTACAGTTCAAATTTCACGTCAATCCATTCCATACGAAAACATTGGTAGCCAAAATGCTTCAGTGAATGGACTATATCGTCTGAAAGAGTCTCAAAAGAAATACCGACTAAAAATCACAGTAGCGGTGGAAGGATCAAGTAGTCGTTACAAATATAAAACAGTACTATTAGTAAGACCTAATTACATTAGTTTAGGTACATATTGGTAATTCGTTCAGTGAACAGCGTTGGGTTAACTTAAAGTACAGACATTCAGTCTTTAACATTTATCACAGTTAATCGTGTGGTTTAGATAGTAACATTGTAGATATTTATCGAACAAAATCACATGATAGATAACGCACTGCAGAAAGCAACATATTTATCTATTTTTCGGAAGGAGCAGAGCGGTTCAAGTGTTTCTGCAGAGATTCCCCATTATTTATGTCTGTCGATACCGGAACCATGCCTAAATTGCATCTGAATCCAACGCCCAATTCTTTTCGTATAAAATATCGATGTCAACAGACAGGGGACAAACCGGCTCACGATTTGAATCTGATTTGATGGCGTTATAAAAACTAACAGCTCAAAAATATGCGATCATATCCTTTAAGAAGGAGAGGAGACGGAAAAAGTGAACAATAAAAAAAAATACAATGAAAAATGGAAAGTGTTTACGTCCCACAATCAGCCCGGAGGACCGGGGCCAATAAAATGACTAACATCGCGACTGTTATGCGATGGGTTGTTTTTCTGAATTTTTTTACGTTCCTATAATCTACGGCATTATGCAAACTCCCTTTATGATATATTCCGTCTAGAGTCCGCCTTGTTGTGTTATTTCCTTGACTTATGAGTGCCAGTATTAAGCCGTGTGCACACTGATATGTGATGCAAGGGCTCACTTTACAGGTCTAAGTACAAGAAAGTACCTCAAAAACTTTGAAATATCTCTAAAACTACTTAATACTGTTAAGATTTTATTTTATTTGGTATATATCTATTGATATATATGTAACCTGAGGGGTTATTTCTTTACTTATCTATCTACCATTATGACCAGTTTCATAACGAGTCTGGATTTCAAAAGAGTTTACTATTTAATTCCCGAAAGGGAGTTTATGATTATCATTACACTTTAATTAATACGTGGGAAATGTTTTACGTACAGAGAATGAATACCAAACACTTACCGTCGCTCATGTACAAGGTAATCCAGTGGTTGGTTGTATAAGGTGCACTGAAGTTGAAAGAAACAAAGGAAACACCAAAACTTTCCGGGAAGGGTTTTAATAACAATAAAAACAAAACAAACAAACAAACAAAATAACGACACAACGGGCTCTAACAACATTATTAATTAATTTATTGACACGCGACAGCGTACCGAGATTCAGGGAATGCCCGAACAATAGCAAAATATAGCATATAGCAAAATAGCAAGGAAAAACTGTTTGTTTTTTCGGAGATCTCTCCTGACTTCGACACCTCGCTTCGACACGCCCATTTCTTGGGTCCAGACGTTTCTATTCTTATCTTCTAAACTGTCGGGAACTCTGAATATCGGGATGCTTTGGCATAACTATGCCATGTTAATAGTTATCTAATGGACTGACTTTACATTTATATAAATAATTATGTGACTATCTGGACTTACAAGTAACCCTAGCCTTCCTCTAGTGACTCTGTGTAGCAATATGGGACTGATTAGTCAATCTCATTCTTATAGCTTGGAAAATCCGCCTAAAAATCAGCTATTTGATCTATTATTATTTTTCTAACAACTTCTAACAACTTATTCTTGGAATTCCTTTCGCGCGTTATTTGAAATATCGATTTGATTTTTCTCTTTATTCTAGATGCTCAACACATGGCCCCGACAGTCTAAGTGAACAAAAATACTGTTAAATTTCATGAAGCCTTATCCGAAAGTCGGCCTTGTGGCGACGCTACCTACTTGAAAACCCTTAACCTTTTGATAAATTAGTGTTGATTAGATTTTTGTTAAGGGATGATTAAAGATTAATTAAGAATTTTGGCAACACTGTAAATTGTTTTTCGAACCAAAAATCGTTAAAATTTCGAAAACGGTAGATTTTAGAGAAAAGTTGCATGGGATATGTTTTGTTCAGGATACCCCAAACAGCCTAAAAAAAATATTTCGAGCGAAAAAAATCGAAAATTACGAATTTGTTTAAAAAAATTGTTTAAACAATTTTTGACCATTAATAACGTTAGGCAACATGCGGATGTGTTTCAAGGGTCATTTTTTTAGTAAGATTATGAAAAAAGTCGAATGAGAATCATGTTCCTAGCGGGAGCGATACAGCCTGGACTATGTATTTTTAAAGCTATTTTTAT